>NW_014577738.1:109027-121065 GCF_000485595.1 Priapulus caudatus | reverse complement strand
TGTGTACGAATTACAATCATTCGTAATATGAACATGCCTTTCCTAGTAACTACATTCGCAACAAACCAGACTGAGATTACCCCAGTCTGAATTTACCCACCTATGGGCACCCGGGTTAAGATATAATTTGTTTGAACAATTCCAGACCGGTCTGATATTACCATATTAATTAATTAAGGCAAAATTTAAATTACAATATCATGCGCACCACCGTAATGTATTTACATTTACATAGTTTCATATGGTTAAAATCTAAATTCAGCAATAAAACAATAGAATTCGAAGTAAAAACGTTAAAGAACTACATCAAAACCATGTTTATTTTAACATTAATCATTACCGTTACAGGAAATAAATATGATTATGATGAACGTTACATATGATTAGGTTTGCCTAATCAATAACGGCCGAAATAATGTAGAAGTTGTAAACAAATGCATATGGAAATATACTCATGAATGAAATAACACCAAACAATATCCAGGAACAAATGCAGAAGCATTTTAGCACTTAGTAAACATCTCGAATAAATTAACATAGAGTTTTAGGCCTGTAGGTATATTGATCATCGTATTAAGTACAGTACCTTGGTGACCAAAATTGCAGAATAAGACGTACATTTTCATTGTTTCTCGTAAAAGATTTGCAGTTGAGAACGCGTTTCATTCTGCATTTCTGTCATGATTAAATAATTAATGCCATCCCGGCTAACACATAACGTTCCCATAACCATGCGAGTATAAATAGGTAGAATCACAACCCGTGGGTCTCTGGCTTTGGCACCTACACGTTACATGCTAGCGTATGTGCAGTGACAACCATGCAAAGCTTGGGGTCATCGCTCTGCTATGGGCAGTGGCGTCACCAGGGTTGGTGGCATATACGGTTCTGTAACTCACGGTGTCAATATGATGAGCAATATTTAAACAGAATGTTTGTAGTAATGTCAATATAAATCAACACTATTAAACGTAATTTACAACAAAACAAGCTATATACGTAAGGTCATGCGCAGGACAAATGAATACATATAGCTGTACTACAGCAGTCAGTACAATACCAAATTCAAATATATAAAATAGAAAAATACATCGTATATTACAATTAATGTCAATGAATAACCATATAAGAAACTAGTAATATACGGATCAAAAAACAAAAACAAGCAAACAAATCTACTATTTGCAAGCATGACATAAATAGGCAAGTAAAGGAATAACTCACAAGAGTTATATGTATAAAGCATTTATACCAAACCGAATTGATAAAATGTAGGCGTATATAATATCTTATATGATAGGCATATACGTATGACTTGCCTATCATTCTGCATTTCTGTCTACATTGATTATTTTGACATGCATGTCCATCACGGTGGAAAACAGTTAAGTAACGCTACATGATTAAATAATTAATGCCATATAGTTTACATGTGTAATATCGGCAAGAATAGATGATATGAAGCCTGTTCATCACTATATTGATGCTATATGCGATCTCAGAACGCGTTGATCAGATCAACAATGTCGCACCCTCTATTCAGCAATGGCAAGTAATTGCTCGTATTGTGCTCTTGCTTCCGAAACTGGTGGGGGGCACAAAATTGTTCACTTGTATTACCATGTGTATATCAGCAGGTGGAAAGTGATGCTGCACCCAGAGCAAATCTTCTTCCCTCACTGCCTGCAGCATGTCTGTACCACCTTAAAAAGGTTTAACAGAGAATTTAACGGCAAAAATAACATGACATTAATGCATTTGTTAGTAGAGTAAAACTCGTAAGTTTTGTTCTTGTCTCTCTTGTCTTTTCATATCTCTTGTTGTGGGTGTCAGTCCAGATTTTCTCTCCTAGTAAATCCATTGGAATAGCCCCGCCTAAGTCGTCATTTATAAGCCGTCATTATGTGCAAGTCATCGCCCTCAGACAGGTTCCATGTAATACAAACAACAGTAATTCCCCATCTGTAAGTCGTCAAACAGAAATGCCGATGGCAGCGTGTGCGGCGCTTGCCACTAGTGCGTACGATGTACTTGTGTTATGGCCAGCAGCGGTGTCGATTGATGTACGGACCCGATCGTTTCACGTCTGCAATGTACGTGCCGCAAACTGACGTCGTGTGTGGAGCATGTTTCATTGTTAATGACTGCGTACCCCTACGCGCCTGGGCGCCTGGGAGGGGAGCCCTACATATAAGTCGACAAAAAGACGACTTACGAGTATGGTCCACAAATATGCTGGTCCCAAAACTGTCGACTTTTACTGAGTTTTACTGCTATATCTATATATGCTGTATAGGTGCTACTTGATGTTACAAGTCACACATCGAAGATGGCCATTTAATGCCTAAATGGAACTGATAAGTCAGAAATTAAAAATCAGTCATTGATACTCATACTGTTACGTTATACTGAACACACAAAAAAGGCTGAACACAAGAGCTTGACCAGGTAGTGCCAGGTGGCTGTACTAAGAAAGCAAGAGGGAGCACATGGCACGTGGTGGTGGTATATGTACTAGCACAGTGACCATAGCTCCACCTATGGGCCGAAATAGTGCAATATATTATCACGTAACA
This sequence comes from Priapulus caudatus, assembly GCF_000485595.1. NCBI lineage: Eukaryota > Metazoa > Priapulida > Priapulimorpha > Priapulimorphida > Priapulidae > Priapulus > Priapulus caudatus. The sequence goes on along the minus strand of NW_014577738.1, from coordinate 118,489 downwards.
TATACTATATAATATATTATATATATACATACGTACCAGTTTCCTCTGGAACAAGATATAAGAGGTTTGGAATGCCAGCTGGAACATCAGAGTTCTTTTGATACCTGATGCGATGGCGATTCCACTCTCAGCGTTCTTGATCCAATTCCTGCTTTATAATTGGCAGGAAGGAGAATGTCAGTGCCCCTATAGAATATAATTGGCAACTTGAATGGCCTGTACACTATATAGCATTTCCCCCTTGTGACTGATTGAAGCCATGGTCCTATCATACTATACCACTTGCTAATGATTGAAGCCATGGTCCTATCATACTATATCACTCTCTACTGATTGAAGCCAAGGTCCTACCGTCACATATCACTCTCTACTGATTGAAGCCACGGTCCTATCATACTATATCACTCTCTACTGATTGAAGCCACGGGCCTATCATACTATATCACTCTCTACTGATTGAAGCCATGGTCCTATCATACTATATCACTCTCTACTGATTGAAGTCAAAGTCCTACCGTCACATATCACTCTCTCTAATGATTGAAGCCATGGTCCTATCATACTATACCACTTGCTAATGATTGAAGCCATGGTCCTACTGTCACATGTCATTCTCTCTACTGATTGAAGCCATGGTCCTATTATACTATATCACGCTACTGATTGAAGCCAGGGTCCTATCATACTATATCACTCTCTACTTGATTTGCGCGAACAATTCCAGACCGGTCTGAGATTACCTCAGTCTGAATTTACCTCAACTCCAACCGAGGAATAGAGATAGCTCTCAGTGGGGCCACACGTGACTTTGCTGAAACGAACCTCACGTGATAATTTCCATCATCCTCTTCCCGAACCTTGTATAAGCCACAGCGCCGAATGCTGCTTCTGATGCATCACAGAATATCACAATTCCAGTAGGTCTGGATGGTTTTGGCATTAGGCATCTGTTGAAGGATATACCATCTAGCTTTTCCAGTTGAGTGAAGAACTTCCATTCGTTTGTAACTTCGGTAGACAAGGAGTCATCCCAGCCAATACCAATCTGCCACAGCTCCTGCATTAATATTTTCCCTCTGATTATAAATGCACCGGTGAACCCGATTTGATCAAAGATTTTTGCCAATTCGCTCAAAACGTTCCATTTGGTCATCAGCTCATTTTCCTTTGTTCTGACAGGTTTGACCTTGTACTTTAGAAGGTCAGACTCAGGATCCCAGACCACGCCTAAGACTGCTCTTTCGCATTGCCAATGACAAGTCTTTTATCAGGATTTTCCTTGTCATCATTCAATGGACCATTTGAGAACCATTCTTTTACTCTGAAGCCTCCCTTCTGGAGTACAGTGTCCATATCATGGGTGACATCTCTGGCTGTTTCAATTGTATAGACTGATGTGCAAATGTCATCCATATAGGTGTCCTTGTTCAATATATCTGCAGCCTCTGGATACTGGCATGCTCCTTCTGCTGCAGTCCTCTTCAATGCAGTTATTGGCATAGCTTGTGCAGGTTTGTCGCCAAATGTTACCACTACTTTTACCTAAACATCCGGTTCTCTGGATCCGTAGCTTCTCCACAGCCTTTGTTGAAATAGTTTCTTTAAACAAGTAGCAGCAAGCTAATATAGGATTGCAAGCCCATTAAAAGTGAGATTTTTAGCTCACCTTGACATCGTCAAGCTGAGCTATTGCCATGGGTCGTCGTCCGTCCGTCCGTCCGTCCGTCCGTCCGTTCGTCCGTCCGTCCGTCAACATTTCGCTTCGGTCAACGATAACTCAGGAACCGTTTGGCCCACATGTTTGAAATTGGGTATAATTGTCACTGCTATGCTCCCATATTAAACGTCCTATTTTGAAGCACGCCAGTCGACGTACTTTCGAGCCACGGCAATTTTTTGGCAAAATTCGGAATTGCCATTAGTCAGTTCAGGTTCAACGGATTTTGCTCATTTTTGGTATGTGAATGAATAAGGGTTAGGGGTTTTGATATTTAAAAAAAATTATGCAAATTAGGTAAGGTTTGGCAATTATATAGCATATTATATAGACACAAACAGTCTGTGTTGTCACACTCGTCTGGTTCGTTTTACAAGATTTCATTAACAATATCTTTAATGCAAAATTGGTATTTCCTCTCCACCCTGCCGATAAAGCGTCTATATTAGAGTAAAGATTTACAAAACATGTTGGAACGCAGCATAACCTGTTTATTTCAAACGCCATCGCTACAAAGCGGGTGTAGCGCCATCTACAGTCACAAATTGTGATTTATTTTGGTTTATAAATTATTATTGCAATATACAGATGGCAATCGTTTCTATAATGTACGTCGATGGTTGCTCAATTAAAACTGACTTCTTCTTACTCACTCATTTGTGTCCTTTTTTGTGGTGAGCTACAGTGTCATTGACACTTTCATTAGAAATTAAATGGCTACTACATCTCAATGGAATATTTGCTGCTAGGCTAATATCATATACCACTTGCTAACAAACACAGGCAGGCAAGCATACACACGCACATACATATACAGCACATCGGCTTAGTTTCTCACATGAGGGCTCGTGACTTTTACGATTGGACTCGAACTGACCTCGAATCCTACATCCCCGCCGTGAGAACTTGGGCCCAGCGTGGACGGATCGTAGTCGAGTTCGTTCTCCTGGTTCTCGTCCAGCACCATGTCTTGGAAGAACTTGCAGCATCACCACCCTGATCCTCCTCCATATAATTTGCATCGCCTGACACAGAAAAAGAAATGTCATTAAAAAATACAACGTGCAGCATGACAGTCACATTTGACTTTGCTTCCATAAAAATGACAACCATAATTCAAAGACTACTATCACACTAGCATTTCCTTTAATTAAAAAACATACAAGAGACTACTAAAAACAAAAAAGCAGAAATTGAAAAGTTGATATCACCCTGATGCAAGTCAAAATTTAAATCAACTGCTAAGTTTATTATTAAAATTATCTATGTACACAGGATTACACAGATTTCTTAGCAAACCAAACTTTAGTTCCCAAACTACGAACCAGGGTGAGCCACCACACGGTGCCACAAACAATGCTTATTCACACAAACTCTTCAACCAAGCTTACAGTCTAGTGGGCCTAACAGTACAACGATCAACATTCCTCAACCCATTTCAAACGTAGCCAGTCCCTGTCGGACCTTTATACACAGGACAATGTAAAGTGAAATATCGCTTATGTCGCCAATCTTAACGACGTGGAAGACTCATTTCACACATTCTATTATCCCTCGTTGCTGCTAAGTGAGTGCTTTACAAGAATAAATCTGCTGGCCTCTAATTTAAAACGGAGTTGTATGGTAGAAGTTTTTAAACTTATTTAAATAATGTAAACCCCGTGTCTACATTTCTCCCGTCCAATCGGACGATGACCCATCGTTACAGCAGACTCCCGACTGCTCCTTTTTAAAATTTCGAACTGGACGTTTCCTTAGAGGAGACATGGATTCGCCAAGACTAAAACAAAGCTGAAGAAGAAAGAAGGAATAATTTGTAACGTCAAGAACCGTTAAAAGCAAAAGATACAGAATTAATAGTCATTAAACGTTAAGAAGAAAAGAAGGAAAGAGAGATTAGTAATTACTTAAGTGAGTGCTTTACAAGAATAAATATGCTGGCCTTTAATTTAAAACGGAGTTGTATGGTGGAAGTTATTAACTTATTTAAATAATGTAAACCCCGTGCCTACAATATATTAAAGAAAAACATTGCACGAAATCCCATATTTCCATCCTATAGATTGCATAATCTTCAAAGATATATGTATCGGCATCTATTCAGTTAAACATACAATAATCAAATTACTACTGTGACCGGATGTAACTGACATTTTCTGCTAAAACCTATGTGGTGCACTGTCACAGAAAGGTCGGTCACACGGTTAGTTTAGCAGGTAATCAATCCTGTAATACAATCATTGGCATCATAAATACCAGCAACTAGACAAAAACAAGATTCTCTTAAATTATCTGAATCTTCTACACTACACTTCCTCCACATAACATTGACTACATCCAAATAAACTGGTTAAATTCCACACTAACTCCCAACTGCAACTTGCAGTATCACACGGTAAGCCTTGACCTTGAATGGCTTAGAATAGGCTATTTACACAAGCGGCTGTGGTCTATCGACAGCAGCATTACAAGTGCTGTAATTCACTAAACTTTTACGATTACACATTGAACGTTACATGTTAAACAGTAACATATTAAAAGCGTATACCAACGTGTAAATATTGAACAATTTATCATGAATCAAATCGATACAACTCGCCTAACATGTTAACACAATGGCACACGGGCTCAAATGGAACAAATCATTAGCTTCGAGCCCATTCTTGTTCCCCGGATTGTGCCTTAAACCAGCACCAGTGCCACCTCGCGGTGTGAGATCCTAGTTTCGCTCAAAACAGCTATGATGGCGTGTAACAGCAACAGCAGCGAATGCGATGATGACAATGATAAGGATCACAGCGAATGCGATACTGAAACCAGAAACTGGAATGCAGATATTCTCCTCCTGACTCATAGAAGAGGCTAACATAAAAAGTAAGCTGTAACATTACGATTTAAAAATATGCATTTTCGAGGTAAAGCGACAGCGAACGTGTGCTAAAAGATTAAATTTAAAAATTTAATAAATGAAATTTAACCCTATAATGCCCACACCTATGTGTTATTGCAGTAAAAATATAATCTCTTGGCATTAAGTTCCCTGTTATATCAGAATATGATTTTTGACACTCGTTTTTTTTTCAGTTGACCTTGCCAGGTTGCCGCAGGCTGGAGGCTGCAGTGTTTCCGAAAGTGTGGAACGTCCCAACCATAATTTTTCTACAGGGAATACTGGGTGCTGCGGACTGCAAGGACGTCGCTGCGATGCGCTGTGCGTCTGCCAGCGGGATCTCGCGATAGAGCGGTGCAGACGCCATGCTCATCCTCTCAGTGATGCCCATGGTGATGAGGCAGTCGCGCATATGCTGCCCATACTTTCTCTCAAACGTGTCTAATATGTTAAGACGAAAAATCAAAATTTGCTAAGTAGGTTTTAAATAATATTTCCAGACTTAAATGCATGGCATGATAATAACATTTCAGTGGTAGCATTACCATATTCACATCTTTTGTTTCAGATATACCTTCTGACATGCAAATAATTACCATATGTGACCCTCTGAGAAAACCCTCCCTAAGTCATTTTTTTAGATTCTCCATTTCAGGGATATTTTGATTCTATATCATGAGAGGAATATTCAGGCCAATGGGCATTGTATTATCTCAAAAATTGACCAAGTTATGGCTGTTTTAAGGGTCAGTGCTCTGTGGGCCTGAAAAAGTGCAATTTCGAGAAACATGGGTTTGAAAAACAGCATTATTTCAAACAAGCATAATCTGTGACACAGAATTATCTCTCACATGGTATTGATATCACATGAAAGCTCATGTCCTCAGCTTTCTAATGATATAAGACGCTTATACCACAAAATTAGTAATTTTTTTATATTAATCTTCCGTTTTATAGTTCACATGGTACCTCGGAGGTAAAATGTCACCTTTGCCTCGGGGTAAGGCAGGCCTACTGGGTATTAGGATGCATATGAAATCACTGCAGCAATATGAATTAGCATTATTTGTTTGTTTTAAAAGCATATATTTCCTAGACACAAATAATAGCATTGATATGAGTATTATCACAAATAAACATATGCAATATGAATTAGCATTATTTGTTTGTTTTAAAAGCATATATTTCCTAGACACAAATAATAGCATTGATATGAGTATTATCACAAATAAACATACATGATGCAATACTTAGATTGCGTGCATGAACCAACCCACAAGACAGCTTTTGGCATAGGTGATGCCAATGAACGTGATAAAAAAATCAGAATGAAGCGATTCTACAGATTCAAGCCACAAAATCACTTCCACAATTCACTAACTAGGGGAATCACTATAAAGAATTTTTTATTTCAAAAACAAACATTTTTAAATCACTTCTTGCCCTAATACAGAACACATCATTCTACTATCAGTCTTTTGGCAGCTATTCCCTGTGGTGACTTTTTTGGCCTTCCTCGTCCTCGTGCTGGAGGTGGAGTTTCTACTGGCGGTGGCGCAGGCGTTTGGAAGACTTGCACATCTTGGTTGTTGGTCTTGCACAACAGGACCATTAATATCAGGGTTAGGACACACAAGATCCCTGTGCTGCTCGGCCATAAAACTCCCGAATTTCTTTATGCAGGTAGGCGTTGCGCTGGCGGCTAAGTCCAACAGGAGCAATCACAGGTGGTTTGTGATGCACAACATCAGCAGGATCACATCGCAGGATGTTCTGAGTCTCAACTTCAGACTCCAAAAGAAGCTTGCTCTCCACCATGCCATCTGGCTTGCACTCAAAATGGTGTAGGGGCTTGATTGAGGACAGCTTTTTGAAAAACTCCGAAGAAAGTGTCCCATTGGTATGTAGGGACAATGCAGTGCCCATTTTCACGACCGCAGAGCTGTGGCAACAAGACACCAGCAAAAGAAGCCTGAATGGCCACTTCCAATATTGGCAAGACAGTCCACCTTTGTTGATCGGAACTTCCGTTTGAAAAGGCCAAACATTGAATCGGGAGCAAATTTAGTGTGCCCCGCAAACATGAATGACAGCTTGATTCCTTGGTGCCTCCCTGTTAGTACACGCCAGACTAAGTATTGAATCATGGTATTGTTTTTGTTTTGGCCTGAACAGTTGTCAGCGTACAGATGGACGTATGCTTCTTTAATACCGTAGTTATCAAAAAATAGTCAATTAGACTGATCACACAGTTTGCACCTTTCCCTACCACTGTAGCTCCATCCATTAGAAAAATGATCATTCTTGGGATGCCCTCTTGTCATTATTTCGAAAACGCCACACTATTGGAGTTTTGAAGAAGACTGGACCAGACTGTAGAGGGTCATGCGGATCTGCACCAAAGCATGTGTTTTCACGTTTAAAAGGATGTTGCTTCTGTCTAATTGTTAATTGCATTAAGGTCGTCTTGTCAAGCAATGTTTTTTTTACGAGTAACTTGGTATATATTGACCAAATTTGGCTTTATTTTTTTTTTAATTTATGATTGTATTTTTTTTTATTTGTTTTAGAATGTGTTCAAAGAAACCCCACACAACCGGCCACTATTGCGGACATTGAAGTCAATACGTTAAGAGTGGCTGAGTAATCGCTGCCAACCGCAGGACGGAGGAAGGAAGCGGTGGACTGTGTCCCGCAGCTGGACGGAAGAAGTAAGCTTAATTTTTCGCCAACTGTCGATAAGCATTTCTCATGCTCGAATTCATTTCAATTAGTATTTGTCTCAGTTCACCAATGCCATATTGCTACACATGGTACTGTCCTGTAACTGCACTGTACTGCTCAGCGACTGCTCTGAATATCTTCATCAGATATTCACTATATTTCCTCAAAGCACCCGTCTTCCAAGTGTATATAATTCCAAAATATTTTAATCCAGCTGATAATGTTTGGAATACGATGATATTAGTGTAAAAAAACCCTAAACAATACATTTCCTATGGGAGATATTGCACTGTTCGAAATCTTTGTTTCTCTTAACACCGCTTCACTGTCTGGGTCTTCTCTTTATTACATGTAAATGTAACGCACAAAAACCTTTTTTCAGGTTTCAATTACAGCTTAGATTTTGCCCGGCAGATCCGCATGACCCTCTACAGTCTGGTCCAGTCTTCTTCAATGACCGAGGGCATCCCAAGAATGATCATTTTTCTAATGGATGGAGCTACAGTGGTAGGGAAAGGTGCAAACGGGTGTAAACGTCACAAAATATGTTTATTTGTGATAATACTCATATCAATGCTATTATTTGTGTCTAGGAAATACATATGTCATACTTAAACAAACAAATAATGCGAATTCAATATTGCTGCAGTGATTTCATTATGCATCCTTATACCCGTAGGCCTGCCTTACGCCCGAGGCAAACGGTGATCAGTTTTACACTCCGAGGTACATGTGAACTATAAAACGGAAGATTAATATAAAAAAATTACTAAATTTTGTGGTATAAGCGTAATTTTATTTAGGGAACATGAGATTATGTGATATCAAATACGCATGTGAGAGATAATCTGTGTCACAGATTATGACTATGTTTGAAAATATAATAGATTTTAACCATGTTCTCGAAATTGCGCACTTTTATAGAGAGCACTGACCTAAAACAGCATAAACTTGGTCATATTTTTGAGATAATAACAATGCCATTGGCCTGAATATTCCCTCTCATGCATATAGGCATCCTGAAATGTTATTTGGGGTTTTTCTCAGAGGTCACATATGGTAATTATTTGCATGTCAGAAAGGTATATCCTGAAACAAAAGATGTGTCAATCATGGTAAATGCTAACATGAGAATGTATTAATCATGCCAATGCATTTACAGTCTGGAAATATTATTAAGAACCTACTTAGCATTTTGGAATTTTCGTCTTAAAGACATATACCCAACGTTGTAGAGAAGGAAGTATGGGCAGCATATGCGCGACTAGCCTGAATCACCGACTGGGCACACTGAGAGGATGAGCATGGCGTCTGCACGCTGCTCTATTCGCGAGATCCCGGCCGCGCGAGAGCGCGCGACAGAGAGCGTATGTGCAGAGGGAGGTCGTGCGAAGTGGCAGCACCCAGTATTCCTGTAGAAAAATTATGGTTGGGACGTTCCACACTTTCGGAAACACTGCAGCCTGCAGCCTGCGGCAACCTGGCTGGGCATTCTCCGTAGAAGAATTACGAAGGCGTTTTCCCTCCGCATCATAGGAATGTCGCTGCAGCCCGCGGCAACCTGGCTGAACATTCGCTGTAGGAGAATTTCGAAGGCATTTCGCTCTGCATCATAAAAATGTCCCTGCAGCCCGCGGCAACCTTCTTTATTTTTTTTATTTTTGCTATGCGACAGAACTTGCCTCACACACCTGCCAATGTTTCATGGCCTCATCATGAACCCACAAAATCTTGAACTTCGCATGTGAGATTTGGATGATATACTTCTTTCCTGAGCCATAAGGCAGCGCAACATTCTAGGACTAACACACAGCAAGAACAGACTTTTCACCAACTGGCAACATGGGTACTTGGGGCGTGGAAATAGAAAAGGAATTCCCTCCTGTTGTGTTTGGGCTATTAGAGAAGGCCCACTGAAAAGCAACTGGAGAAGCAAAGCTCCTAAGTGACAAGAAAAAAGGGGCTGGCTTCAGAAAATACACGTTGGCGATGTGCTCTCCTCACAGATGCCGACAATAAGACTAAGAGCAACGGCCTACCAAGAATCGGGAGGAACAGATAACTACAAGCGACGGTAGCGCCACCAAGGGGTCGGCCAACGCCGGTCGCCATAACTCGGGCGGCCGACACC
>NW_014577738.1:89630-109017 GCF_000485595.1 Priapulus caudatus | reverse complement strand
CTTTATTTTTTTTGCCATGGTCGTAGCATTTCCCATGCATCGGATTTGTTTATATTTAGTAATTTGTATCGTACTTATCACAATGCGATATTGTTCAAACACATACAGCGTACTGTCCTGTAACGCATGCTATCTGTCAAGCGAACTGCTTATATTCTTCATCAGATATCTCACTATATCTCCTCAAGCACCTCTTCATGATTGTATTAAGTTCCAATAATATTAATTCAATCTGAATAATGGTGATACGATTTTAGCTGTAAAAACCTTAACAATAATTCTATGTGAGGAATATTGCACTGTTCAATTTGTTTTCTTCACACGTCACTGTGTGTCTCTTCTTTATTAAATGTAATGTACCACAGAAACCGATTTTCAGGGTTCATTCAAGATTAGATTTTTGCCCACATATCATGATTATATGAAACAATGTAATTTAGCTCACGTACTTATAATGATTGTGGCCAGCTTCAAATTTTTGAAGCCTCTCTTATTTCCCTTCCCCTGCCAATTGAAGGCGGTGGCGAGGCTAATTCCTGACAGCAGGCTTCGCAGCAAGCGGCGGACCATTTCTTCTGTCGAACCTCCTCCAGTAACATGGAGATACGCAATCTAAATTAAAATGCATGGGGGTTAATAGTAGAATAGTAAACTCCTAACACATTTATAATTAATATCAGATATCTATTAATAATTAATGATAATAATCGATCTAATAACAGAATAAATCAGATATATTATTTAGGTTTGTTATTTTGAGAAAATAACCTACAACCCACAGTAGATGGCTGAATTTACACATAATTCTCTAATCACAAGCCCTTGTTTCAAGAAAAGTGACACTTTTCACATGAAAGGGTATCATTCCATACCATTGATTCTCCACACTGCTATCCTCTAGCTAGAGCTCCAGGTGGTCGACGTCCTCCATTCTTGCTAGAGAAAGGGTGACATCTTCTGGCAAGGTGGCCTGCTCCGATCCTTCTCTGGAAGTCGCTTTTAAAAGCATGTTGAGGATCCTCGTGTTCTGTGCAACATCCTCGCGCACGTCCTCCAACATCCGGATGAGCTGTCGCTCCACTGCTAAAATATGGGAACATCACGCATAATTTATTTCGGCAGTAACTTAAGCGTATAAAAGGCTTGAAACTATTGCTCGCCCAAAACTAAAGCTAGTAGAATGTGTTGGCTGACCAATTAGCTCGCCTTTTGCGCGAGGTTCAGTAGTCCACAGCTGCTTTTTGCCTCTCGATCAGTGCCAAATTACTACTGATGTTTTTTTTCATTAATCAAACTAGATAAGTATAAAATTTGTCAATAATTAGCATCATATTAAGTCTCAGATTTAGAATGCATATCAGATTATTCAAACTTAAATCCCCTCACAGACCAACCAGCTCATACTCTCCCCATGAACAGCTAACGTCTCGCCGCAGTACTTCATCTCCACACTGCAGAGAATTAGGGCCTGGTAATTATTGTTAATGTCTAGTAGATTTTATAGATCACTATAGCCCTGCTGGCTAGTGAAGATTTTAGGTTAGTTTTAAGCTCTGATATAATTTAGGCCCTAGTGTAATAAATATTATGTAAGAATATTTTGGCACCATATACACCTAGGGAAATTTGTAGTGTCCCAACTTTTAAGTTGGAGAGATCGAGTTATCAGGTACTGCACCAATCAAGTGCTGGCTTATAAGTTATCTGAATAGATTTGAAATGTTTTACATGAGCATGTCTTTCTCTGACGTGCCTGCATGCTGTGTTGTCTCTTCAGCCACAGGCATGCTCTTCTGCAGCATTGGTGGTGGTGATGGTGGCATCGGCAGAGAACCTCACTCCGTTGTTTTCTTTTGTTTTGTGTGGGGTGAAACCTCCTGGTCATTATCCGATTCAGCTATGTACCTTAAAGTAAGCTTATAAAGTAGTGAGACAGCATGTTATTTGTCTAAAATACTCTAAATATATGGCTATTTGAACTGTACAATGAATAATCAATCATCATTAATACAAATTTTCAACACATTGTTGGAGAATTTATAAATTCATTATTACAGAAACATATAATAAATGCTGTTTACCTTTTGTTTCTTTTTTGCGTACCATTGTCCTCCTCTGACTGCAGGTCAGATGTATACTCCGCCTTGCGTAGCTTTTCTCTTGCCTTCTCATCATGAACTGATAAATGATGAATTATGAAAATATAGGATTTGAAATTGTTGCAGTTTGAGTTGACCCAATACCAATTCGACATTTATCATTTAGTCATTGGTTGCAACTTCATTGAACCCTTCGTGGCAGTCATTTCTTATTACAGCAAATAACAGGCAAAGTGCAAAGGATTTTTATGCTCCCAATATGTTAAGTTTATGATAAAAGCTTAGTTGACGTATTTCGTACGTATTCCAACACTCCTTTTGGGCGCCATGATTCTTGATGAGATTTTTTATTGTCCCGCTGGAGTGTGGTGGCCATAGCACGCTGTTTTCTTTTACCCAAGTGTCTGGCACAGCCTCCACCTCTCCCGTTGCCGTGAATTCAATTATCACATACATGCTAAAATTCAAAAAAACGAAGATTAGTCCCATTTCATACCGGTAGAAATTATTATTATTATTAATCTTAATTTGCCTAATTCAAATACAAATACATGTAACGAATAAGAGAGAACGACAGAGAGAGAGAGAGAGAGAGAGAGAGAGAGAGAGACAGGAATCGAGAGAGATATGATTATAGTATTCACAATACAATGTTTTAAAAGTATTTACAGTGGTGCATTTTGATGCCCCAGAGTTAGGGGGACACCTATTCCAACCAGCACCATGCACCGAGAGAGTGAGACGTAGGTGAAGAGAGAGAGAGAGAGAGTGAAAAAGAAAGAAAGAGAGAGAGAGAGAGAGAGGGTGAAAAAGATAGAGAAAGAGAGATATATTATTATGGCATTCACAATACAATGTGAAAGTATTTACAGTGGTGCATTTTGATGCCCCAGAGTTAGGGGGGGGACCTATTCCTGCCAGCACCATGCACCGAGAGAGTGAGACGTAGATGAAGACAGAGAGAGAGAGAGAGTGAAAAAGAAAGAAAGAGGGAGAGAGAGAGAGAGGGTGAAAAAGATAGAGAAAGAGAGAGATATTATTATAGTATTTACAATAAAAATTAAAGTATTCACAGTGGTGCATTTTGATGCTCCAGAGTTAGGGGGACACCTTTTCCAGCCAGCACCATGCACCGAGAGAACGAGACATAGGAGAAGAAAGAAAGAAAGAAAGAGAGAGAGAGAGAGAGTGAAAGAGAGAGAGAGAGAGTGGAAAAGAAAGAAAGAAAGAAAAAGAGAGAGTGAAAGAGAGAGAGAGAGAGTGAAAAAGAGCGAGAGAGGTGGGAGAGAGCGCGAGACACAGAGATAGTGAGAGCGCGTGGTAGGTGAAAAGGCTCAACTATAGTCACTGCTGGTGGTAACCACTTTTGAAGAAGACTGGACCAGACTGTAGAGGGTCATGCGGATCTGCCGGGCAAAATCTAAGCTGTAATGAACCTGAAAAAAGGTTTTTGTGGTACATTTACATGTAATAAAGAGAAGAGCAACAGTGAAGCGTGTGAAGAGAAACAAAATTGAACAGTGCAATATTCTCCCATAGGAATGATTGTTTAAGGGTTTTTTTACACTAAAATCGTATCAAACATTATTCAGCATTGATTAAATATTTGGAATTTAATACATCTGAAGACGGGTGCTTGAGGAAGATATAGTGAGATATCTGATGAAGATATAGAGCAGTCGATTGAGCAGTAGCAGTGCAGTTACAGGACAGTACCGATGTGTGAGCAATATGGCATTGTGAAACGAGACAAATACTAATTAGAAATGAATCGAGCATTGAGAAATGCTTACGACATTGGCGAAAAATTAAAGCTTACTTCTTCCGTCTCAGCTGCGACACTCCACCGCTTCCTTCCTCCGTCGCGGTTGGCAGCATACTTCAGCCACTTCTTAACGACTGACTCAATGTCCGCAATAGTGGCCGTTTGTGGGGTTTCTTTTGACACATTCTAAAACAAAAAAACATGATTTAATTGGCAATCATAAATTAAAATATGTTGAAAAATATGTCAAATTTGGTCAATATACTACCAAGTATGGGTTTGCTAAAAAAACATTGCTTGAAACGACCTTAATGACAATTAACCAATTAACCAAGAAGCAACATCCTTTTAAAAGTGAAAACACATGCTTTGGTCATATCATGATTATATGAAACAATGTAATTTAGCTTACGTACTCATAATAATGGCGGCCAGCTTCAAAATTTTTAACCATCTCTTATTCCCCTTCCCCTGCCAATTGCCAATTGAAGGCGGTGGCAAGACTTCCTGACAGCAGGCTTCGCAGCAAGCGGCAAACCATTTCTTTTGTCGAACCTCTTCCAGTAACATGGAGATACGCAATCTAAATTAAAATGCATGGGGGTTAATAGTAGAATGGTAAACTTCTAACACATTTATAATTAATATCAGATATCTATTAATAATTAATAATAATAATCGATCTAATAACTGAATAACATATTTATTATTTAGGTTTGTTATTTTGAGAAAATTACTTACAAACCACAGTAGATGGCTGAATTTACACATGATTCTCGAATCACAGCCCTTGTTTCAAGAAAAATTACACTTTTCTCATGAAAGGGTATCATTCCATACCAGTGACTCCACACTGCTATCCTCTAGCAAGAGCTCCAGGTGGTCGACGTCCTCCATTCTTGCTAGAGGAATGGTGACATCTTCTGGCAAGGTGGCCTGCTCCGGTCCTTCTGTGGAAGTTGCTTTTAAAAGCATGTTGAGGATCCTCGTGTTCTGTGCAACATCCTCGCGCACCTCCTCCAACATCCGGATGAGCTGTCGCTCCACTGCTAAAATATGGGAACATCACGCATAATTTATTTCGGCAGTAACTTAAGCGTATAAAAGGCTTGAAACTATTGCTCGCCCAAAACTAAAGCTAGTAGAATGTGTTGGCTGACCAATTAGCTCGCCTTTTGCGCGAGGTTCAGTAGTCCACAGCTGCTTTTTGCCTCTCGCTCAATGCCAAATTACTATTACTGATGTTTTTTTCTTTAATCAAACTGGATAAGTATAAAATGTGTAAATAATTAGCAAGTCTCAGATTTAGAATGCATATCAGATGATTCAAACTCAATCCCCCCCCCACAGACCAACCAGCCCATACTAGCTCTCCCCCATGAACAGCTAACGGCTCTCCGCAGTACTTCATCTCCACACTGCAGAGAATTCAGACTTGGTAAATATTGTTAATGGCTAGTAGATTTTATAGATCCCTATAGCCCTGCTGGCTAGTGAAGATTTTAGGTTAGTTTTAAGCTCTGATATAATGTAGGCCCTAGTGTAATAAATATTATGTAAGAATATTTCGGCACCATATACACCTAGGGAAATTTTTGTGTAATAACTTTTAAGTTGGAGAGAGTTATCGGGTCCTGCACCAATCAAGTGCTGGCTTATAAAGCATCTGAATAGATTCGAAATGTTTTACCTGAGCATGTCTCTCTCTCTGACATGCCTGCTGTGTTGTCTCATCAGCCACAGGCATGCTCTTCTGCAGCATTGTTGGTGGTGATGGTGGCAGCGGCAGAGAACCTCTCTCCATTGCTTTCTTTTTTGTGTGGGGAGGAAACCTCCAGGTCACTATCCGATTCAGCTGTGTACCTTAAAGTAGGCCTATAAAGTAGTGAGACAGCATGTTATTTGTGTAAAATACTCTAAATATATGGCTATTTGAACTGTACAATGAATAATCAATCATCATTAATACAAATTTTCAACACATTGTTGGAGAATTTATAAATTCATTATTACAGAAACATATAATAAATGCTGCTTACCTTTTCTTTCTTTTCTGCGTACCATTGTCCTCCTCTGACTGCAGGTCAGATGTATACTCTGCCTTTGTTTTGCCTTTGTCTTGCCTTCTGATAACGACCTGATAAATGATGAATTATGTAAATATACGGTTTAAAATTGTTGCAGTTTGAGGTGACCTAATACCAATTCGACATTTAGCATTTAGACATGGGTTGCAACTTCATTGAACCCTCCGTGGCAGTCATTTCTTATTACAGCAAATAACAGGCAAAGTACAAAAGATTTTTTATGCTCCCAATATGTTAAGTTTATGATAAAAGCTTGTAAAATACACGAATATAGTATCGAAAACACATGAATTTAACAGTTACAGGCAACCATTTCATTATTTTCAAGTGACTTACTTGCAGTGGTTATTTGACGTATTTCGTACGTATTCCAATACTCCTTTGGGGCGCCATGATTCTTCATGAGATTTTGAATCGTCCCGCTGGAGTGTGGTGGCCATAGCCTGCTGTTTTCTTTTAGCCAAGTGTCTGGCACAGCCTCCACCTCTCCCGTTGCCGTGAATTCAATTATCACATACATGCTAAAATTCCAAAAAACGAAGATCAGATCAGTTCATACCGGTAGAAATTATTATTATTATTAATCTTAATTTGCCTAATTCAAATACAAATACATGTAACGAATAAAAGAGAACGACGAGAGAGAGAGAGAGAGAGAGAGAGAGAGAGAGAGAGAGAGAGAGCAACATGTCTTGAAAATAAATCGAAAATTACATGATTAGTGTAGTGATCTTTAGTGATCACATCCTGTTGCTCATGAAGAGATTAGTTCTACTAAAAAGATAATTGTCGTAGTCAGAATGAAGGCTGTACGTTTACTCAAAGGTGCCTCAAATACCATCTCCTGCGATCTACATTTGGAAAAATTACTGGAGAGGACCCACAGACCCTCCCCTCCCCCCACGCCTGCATGCGTACACATCCATTTCACCCTAGCTACGCCCCTGTATGTCACTGCGTAATATGGTTGAATATTGACTGGTTTCCGAGATATGCTCCGGAAACAAAATACCAGGCGATTTGCAAAATTGTGACCATTTGACCTTCATATTGATCTTTGACATTCCTGAAAGTAGCTCACCCCAAAAGGCACTGTTTGTGTTTACGTCTTAGTGTGGCATTCCGAATGCCACGCACTCTGTCGTTACTCGCATTTATGTCTGTGTATATACGCAGTTACGCGTGCCACTCGCATCACACAGTACAACCAGAATCAAACACAAATGCATGAATCGCTCTGTAATGCCTAGGCGTTCAGCCTAGATTTATTTCAATAATGCTTGCGTGCGAGCGCTCTTACCCGATCCATGAAGAGACTCAGCACACGTACATCGTCAGAGATGCGCGCGTGTAAGATGTCCTGTGACATCCTTACCTGCGCCTCCAACATCCCCTCCATCCGATCAGGACGTGGCTGTCAGGTCTCTGTTTGCGGACACGCAGGCAGCATCCATGACTTTACTGTGCTGCCATCCGCGAAGAGAGGCGACGTTCGGTGCTGCCCTACCCCGACGTCGGCTCGCGAGCGGTTGGCGGACGGTGTCTCTGTCCTCCTCCTCTTTGCGTCCTTGGGCGCCGACGACGTGGCAGCGACGGTGGCGCTTTGCCTCGAGCTATGTCTGCTAGCTTTACGCCGCGTCGCCCCGCCGGAAGCCGCTGACTTACTAGAAGTGGAGGGGGTCGCTCCAGTCGCCCTTACACCCTTCGGTTTTTGACTCCGCCGCTCCGTATCTACATTGGGCGGTTCCAGTTCGTCTCCGGGAAGGCAGAGGAGATACCCTCTCCCCTTTTCCCTGTACGCCGTAGGACGACCGCAAGCGATCGTCCATACATTCGGCGAGACGATCCCGTGCTGCCTATGCCGATGGTGGGCAATATTTAGGTGACTACTCACCCGATATTGCGCACAAGCCGGCGCACGGAATTTACACGGGGTTACCAGGCACACGAATGTGTCCGTCGCCTCCGCATGGTATTGCGCGTTATGCGCTCTTGCATGGAACGTGGGCAGGGAGCATGCTCTGCACCACGCCCATCTGCCTGTGGGGCAGTCCTCAGCCGCTTCGATGATGCCACCGAATTCTGCGCGCCGAGGCCCAACGCCCGCTCTCGAAACCGTAGCCGTTGGCGACGCGCGCCGTGGTACGGAAGGTTTTGATCTAGCCGGGTTCGCCTCCCTCTCTCGAGATCGCATCAGGTCGGGTGTCTTACCTTTAGGTTCCTCGGTTGCCTTCGTTGCCTCCGTCGGTGTAGGGGGGCACTAAAGCAGGCCGGCGCAGCGGCAATGCTAACAGCGCATCAGAGTCGATATCCTCCAGTCCTCCCTACTCCATAGGGCTCGGTGACGTAGCGATGTTCTCATTCGACATAGTTACTCGTCGAACAGTGATTTCTACCTCAGAATAACGGGATTTTTATACCACCCAATATCGCCGGGCTTGCCGAAATCGAGTGATCCTGTGATATGACCAGCTCGCCGAGGTTACACATTTCTCACCGAGAAAGCCAAGTGTTGACTTGCGTCGACCTACTCTCCTCGTCACCCACGTTGGGAAGAAGACATGGGGAGGAACGCTTACAACCGCATCTTATACTACGATTGCAAGTGAGTAGCGTGCAAGCAGGGCTTCTACCAGCTTCACCTGTTTTGAAGCTGCATTTTCCTGCTTCACATGACGCACACACAACAAGTGTTTACGTTAATTCGGACAGCGGTCACACGAGGTGAGCGGTCACGCGAGGTGACGGTCACACAAGGTGACGAACTGGCACTGATATTCACGGCAATGCGCTAAGGTTTCTACGTTTTGAGCGTACAGGTGAAATTTTGCTAGTATTTCTACCCATACGGTTCTAGCATAGAAATTCTGCCTGAGTGTACTATCGCCACACGTGAATTCTGAAGCATATTTCTGTGCATATGTAATGAGCTAGCGTCTAGCGCTAGTACTGCTTGAATTACATAGCGCAAAATATGTCGATTACGTGACACTTTCAGACCCAGTATACTAAATGTGGTAGGACGATAGACTAGCATCGACAAGCGTAATCCCTCGCTCTCACTATATCTACCCGGTGTATGCACGGAGACACGCTCAACCATGCACCCTTTTATCATCCACACAGTCGTACCTGTACAATGCATATGCATACCTTACGTATGTTCTACTAGTGGTTGCCTATATTTCTTATATATATATATAGTTAGTATTCAAAGTAGATAATATGGATAGGATTACTCAATAAACAAGGAAAATTCGTACAAATCATTAAATAGCCTTAGAATACCTACGATTACAGACGCGAACTCAATCAAACTTGAGCTCAAATCGTACACAGTACATTCCAACTAGCATCGTCCGAAAATTGGTTTCTCGTATACACCCGCAATCCGGAGTACAAGAGACTAAACGTCACGACCACGTATCCACTGTGTCGCAGCCAGCCAGCCTTCCTCTTCTCTTCATCGTTACAGGCTTTCTCTCAGTGTTTCTCGACTCATTCGTGCATGTATACTATACGACTCTTAGTTGTGTTTGCAAAAGGGTAACCTAATTGCAAAATCACCCTAAACCCTAACCCTGGTTCTTTGAGTCATAGCGCCAAATTGTAGTGTTGAATATATCTCGTACGTTGACAGTAGGACGTAACAGTTGTATAAACGGTGACAATTACAGTTTTATTACAAACACGGCTAAAAACAGTGTACACGTACCGGTCAGAGGTTGCCGTCGTCTCCCCCGTCGTTTCTACCAAAACCCGTCCTTTTTAAGTCGTTTGCATCCCTGCCGCGACCTGTTTAGACTTGAACTAATTGATGATGTGGGTAGTGGATATAATGACCGGTCGCGACTAATGTCCGAAGGTACCAGGTAGGAGCGCCGACCACCGTTGACATTGCCTGCCTAATGATGGCCGTTTGATAAACCGCGTCGCATTCTTGTTGAAGTTAATGTCTTTGTACTATTCTGAAATGCATTCCGTCCACGCTGAATTATGTGTGCTCTTAGTTGTATAGCTATTCTAAAATGCATTCTGTGCACGCTGAATTAGGTGTGCTCTTAAGTATGTAGCTAATGTCTTCTGCGTCCATCGCCGGCCGTCCCTGAACATTTGCATGAGTAATGTGCCAAATTCCCCATGTCTCCATCTCAAACCTAAAACGCCGTACTACACTTGTACACTGTACAATAACTAGTAAGGAGGAACAATTTCTGGGCTTGTATTGCCTGGTCATCCAATTCATTAGGTCTAATCAATAAATTACACACTACATTCTGCTCTATCTTTGTATCATCCCCAAACAACGGTGCACTGCCATTTAAAAGCGCCATGCTTCGATATTCCACTATGCTAAGCAATCCTGCAGTTGCCGATACATTTGATTCGTGTTATAGATATGATTTGCAGCACTCATTTTTCTCCATTTTCTCCATAGGGGCCTGCTAATTAATTTCTCGGCAATTCCCAACAATTGTTCGCACTATAATTTGGACAGATTTGGAAAAGAGTATAATGGTTATTGAAATTGAGTTCATTGAATATACAAATGCACAAAAACTACATTTACCGTGTGCAGAGGAAGGTGATTTTTTGCATAAAAAGGTATCCGTGTGGATGCTTTTCATTTTCCTGCACTGTCCTCGTTCATAATTTATGGGAGTAAATGACTGAATGCCCCGCATTCACCACGCCTGGCTATCCACGGCCTTGTCCAAACTGTCTTCTTTTTCCTTCTTTCCCTCTTTTCCTTTTAGCTCACCTTGACATCGTCAAGCTGAGCTATTGCCATGGGTCGTCGTCCGTCGTACGTTTAAATACGTCTGTTGACGTCTATCAAGTCACTATTAAATCTACTATTGCCGTTAACGTTATTATTATTATTAATTTACTATTATTATTACTCAGCCCCGACGGTGTGCCGACAACAGCTCGCTGTACTCACTCTCTCGTTCCCGGTTCTCTCTCGGTGAGTCTCTCTCTCTCGCTCTATATCGTCGCACCTACCACGGCCGCTCGCACGCTGCGCGCTCGGCTTATCTTCCTACCTCCTCTGCCCTAAATCTCTCTCTCGCTCTATCTTTCTCCAATTCCTCTGCACTTTTCTATTCACTACCTTCCCGCTCGCTCACTCAAAACACAACAACAAACGCTAACCCACGCTGTTTGCACACGACTCGCCGAACAGCCTACTGTTTCCTACGCTAGCGCCGCTCTCGGTCGCTAGAGGGGGTTACAACCGCAACTAATGGCAGCCCCCATCGAATCCGGCGGTCGCTCAGGTCGGGGTAGTCCCACGCTGGGAGATCGGCTGGGGGCTGGAAGAGCAACCCCAGAAACTCATTCACCTGCTCCGAGGTGATATTCTCAATAGGGTCGCCCTCAAGGGGTGCCCCAGGCGTCTCCAGTGCGCGCATCGCCGCCAGCAGCCTCTCTGGTACTCCTGATGATGCGGGCATCTCTACCGCCAGCGGTGCCTCCACTGCTGTTGCCGCAAGCCTCACAGGCGAGGTCGGCGTGGGCGGTACCTGGGAGAGGGACGATGGTACTCGTCCTTCAGCGGCGGGGATCGGTCGGCTCCTCGCCGGTCTCTCGGGCGGCACCTGCTCCCTTGCCGCTTGTTTTCCCGCCGCTCGCCTTCTAGATCGGTCGGGTGACATCCGCCGCCTGGATGCGGTGGGCATCGCAGCTCCCGAGGCCTGCACCTTATGCCTCCTCTGCGCCTGAGGGTTTGATTCCCGCTTCAGTGATGGCCAGGAAGCGGCTACTTGCCTGACCGAGGCGTCCGCCACCACGCACGCATATGTCCGCCTGTCTCTCCAAGCCGGCCGGGTGATGGGGCGAGTTGGTGGTGCTGTTGCTGCCACTCCTCTGCCCTCGCCTTGCTCCTCCTGCAGCAGCAGGTATCCGCTCGTCGACCTCCGATGAGTGGGGTTGTCGGCGCCTCGCTGCTGCAGCCACCCGGGCGTCTCAAAGTGGTGGTCCCGCTCGAAGTGGTGCTCCGTCTGCAGATGACTCCGCAGACGGTAGAGCACGGCGCCGGGTACCGCTGTCAAGCACCCAGGCACCGGGCACCACGTCAGTGTGCAGATGCTGCGGTGGTACTCCGCGTGGTGGTCCAACGCGTGCATCGTGGGTACCTGGCATGCCAGGCACCAGTACCACTGCTCGTTCTGCAGCCGAGGGGCGATCACTATGGCTCCCCCGAACCTCGAGAATGCCGGCCCCGCCCCGTGCCGAAGCTGCTCCCGGGTGGGTGAGTGCCTCTGCAGGTACAGAGGTCCAGCCGGTCTTCTCACTCGGATGGCCGGTATGGCCGGATTCTCCCTGGTCTCCCTGGGGTGGGCTCCAGCCCATCCCCTCACCGCGCCGGGACAGGGTCTAGAGGTGACCTTCGTGGCCCTCGTGCCCCTGTCTCCTGCGGTCTCACCCAGCTCCCCTCTGGGTGTGGTGGCGACGAGGCGACTCCCGTCTCCTCTCGCATCGCTGGCGCGGGGCTCCGTCTGGTGGCGACCTCCAATGGAGGCACCTCGCTGCTTCTATCTGCTTCCGCCGCAGCCGCCATGAACACCCTCCAGTCCATGCTCGTGGGTACATAGGGCGCAGCCCCCGATGACGACACCGGACGATCACCGCCGACCGCGGCTTCCGTCCTACCGGCTGCGTCTCCCCGGCCGGATGGCTGTGCAGAACTCCCTCCTGCGGATGGCTGCGCGGAGCTCCCTCCTGCGGATGGCTGCGCGGAGCTCCCTCCTGCGGAAGGCCACGCGGAGCCCTCTCCTGCGGAAGGCCTCTTCTTCTTTCTTGACGTCACCACCCAGGCCGGGGGCGACAGCAGCAGCTCGTCGGAGAATGGCATCTCAGCCCATTCCTCCCCCAGCTCCATCGGGCTCCCCGGCGGCACTTCCCTAAGCAGGTCCTCGATGACCTCTGCCGCCGTCTCCACTTCGTCGACCGGGTTCTCTTCTCCACCGGTCCGGTCGGTGGGTGGCAGGTCCTCCTCACCTCCTGGGACGGCCGCCATGTCCGCCCAGGACTTCCGCCACACGGCTGCAACAGTAAACAAATGAGGGCAATGCGCCCATTAGTTTTCAACCGTGCATGTCTGCGCAGGCGCAAGACCACTACCGTCGACGACATTCGACCCTCACGGTCGTCCCAAACGAGTGCATGGTGATTCACAACCACAGTGCTTTGTGCAGCTCACCTCGTTTTTCTTCTCCCATTACCTTCACAGGACCATCAGGACTCTCTCAGGGACGGATCTCTTGCTCGCCGTCTCGCTCCCTGACCTGAAATGACCTGAAAAATACTCGTCACGTGCCACGTAGCATGTGAACACAAGCAATATCAGCCTTCCCCTATAGGCCTGAAACCCTATCAGCCCTATCTCCTGAAATACGTCGGAGTTTACACACCACTCCCTCGACCATCAAATGGTGTTGCTATTTCCTCCACCCTGCCGATAAAACGTCTATATTAGAGTAAATTTTACAAAACATGTCGGAACGCAGCATAACCTATTTATTTCGAATGCCATATCTACAAAGCGGGTATAGCGCCATCTACCGTCACAAATTGTGATTCATTTTGGTTTATAAATTATTATTGCGATATACATATGGCAACCGTGTGCTACCGCCTAGAAAAACTCATACGAAGTAAACACTTCCATGCAACCAATTAACCTTTGACAAAAGTTGTGTTATGGGCAGGGAAACACCATTGTCACGTGGTACATAGCAGCTACGTGGAATAAGCGTATCCTCTCAATCTTACACGTTACACATCAGGAGCTCCGCTTTTAGGCAGTGCCTAAATCTGAATATTATAAAAACGTTATTTGTGGTGAGCTACAGTGTCATTGACACTTTCATTTGAGAAGTTGTCATGTCGATCAACATTCAACACACAAAGTCAAAGTGTTAAAACTTTCCAAATCATCTATCGAAACTTTCAACCTCCCCAGGCAATATTCTGCCCGGTCTCCCTCTTGTCCTGCTCTAGTTGTCAACTTTGTCCTGCTCTAGTTGCGTAGTAATGTGTGAGTGGTAAAATATATTAACTGAATGAATGTGGATGCACACTAGAGAACGCAAAATGTAATCAGGGCAGGTACATTTGAACTTGTGGACACAAGCATTGCAAAACTTGCATTGCAGCAGTTCGTAATCTTCGCACATGATATTGGGTGCCTTTTTTTGATACGGATTCTACTGTCCAGCTGTTGGAATCTAACAGTAGAACTCCTTTTCTCTGCACTGTAGCTTCCGCTTGCTTGTGGCGCTTGCAACTTTCCCGCTGTCTTATAGTAGATTTGCCCTTTTCTGCTTTTATTAGCTGCTCAAAAGCCTTATCCCTTGAAATTTTCCCGAGCTTGAATATTAGATTTTGCTTTCGCTCGAAGTAGACATGCTTGAGAGTGCGATGAAATCTCTCCACGAACATGTTGGTATTAGTTTTAGAGCCAGTTCGAAAGCAAGCTGCCCATTCTCCAACTCTGCCGACGTATTCTTTCTGAAAATAATTGGCCAGGGGCTCAGATATGTCTTTTACCCATGCTAAAAACTTGTAAGGAGCGACGAAACTGAGCTTCTGATGGTTCATTTTGCAGTGCCTTCATAACTGCATACATCTCTGCTTGTTGTTCCCTGTCTTTAATGCATTGATTCAGCTTTCTCCTCCAGCTGCGATCGACGTGCCAGCTGCATAGGAGCTTTCTGTTTGGTCTTGAGAATGAATAACGCCAGGCATTATAGTACTGCACAGCATCATTGCTCATGAAATCATCGGTTTGCACGTCACCGCACCTATCTGATGCGTGTAAAAAAGACCTTTAAAGTATCAGCCGTTTCTCTGTTGGTGATAAGCCACGCAGCAGGAATTCCCTCATTGAAGTCGTCGATAACCATCTTACTATAAATTGGAGATTTTCTGTGTGTGTGCATGTGTTTCCGGCTATACGTTTCCGCACCGCTCAACGGATCCTCTCCAAACTTGGTACGAACATTCTACAGATCCATGACACGTTGCATGGGCTATTTTTTTCTTTACAGTTTTATTTTTTTCACATTCCACGTTCAAAAACATTAAAATAGTGGGAAATTTTTGCATGGCAACGTCACAACAACACGAAAACACGACGCCACCTATCGGATCTTATATGTGTTAATATTATTTTTTAAAATATTTTTTTATTATTATTTTTTTAGTTTTGACCACCTAACGGGCATGGACGGGTATGGCTAGTAACAGTAATCAATTAAAAGTCATAGGCAGTTGTTCCATGCGTACCATCGAGACATAATACTTTATGGGCATGCTGCTTGAACATTTTCGCCTGGAATTCCGTCTGCTATCCAAGCAGAAAGTCTTTGTTCTCGACACCTGGATAGATGGATTTTTCGCCTTGGCGCTTAAAACATATAACAGGATTATAATCCTCTGTCTTAATTTCATCTACCCAGAATAAGACGCTGTCTGCATCGTTGTGGGCCTTTTGCATAGAGTTGATACTGTACTGCTGCTCAATGTTACGGAGGTCAGCGCGGGTGGTTAAGTGATCTCTATGCAGTGGCCCAACTATGTTGTCCCGGATGTAGTCCAGCACAGAGTTCATGCTAATACCCTGCGCAAGGCAGCAATGGTAGTGCGCATCTCCGGCGAAATTCTGTTGTAAGCGCTTTCTTGTCTATGACCTACATGCTTCACCTCTCCTGTTACATATATCCAGGCAGTGATAAATGCGGGACAGGAGCATCCAGTCTTTGAAGTTCCCTGTGATTTTAAGGGCCTCTTACCAGAACCTCTGGTCTCAAATGTGCCAGCTCTGTTGCAGTGTAGCCACGTTGTATTGTAATACTCTGTATGCCTGTCTGCCCTCGGTCTTACATACCAAGTCTTAGTAATCTTTTCCTCCTCCTGCTTCCATTTTTGAAAGTTGCCAACAATTGAACGTTGATTCTTCTATTACCAGCTTTCGATCATGGTCAGAATTTAAGTGTGCAATCAACTGCTTTGTCGTGTCAAAATCGTTTGGCGTGTTTTCAGCATCTCTACAGTCAGGACAGAGGACTGGCTTCCCTTTCCCGTTATCATGTTGCCTTGTGTTATTGTGTTTTCTATGTCTGAGTCTGTGTTTGTACAGCGTGTTCCTACTGCTCAACGTCTGTCCGCATTTATTGCACTGATATTTCGGGTAACTTTTACTTGCAGAGGACTTCTTTTTTGCTTTCAGTGGGGAAGAATTATCTGAAGAAGCTCTTTTTTTGGATTTTGCTGGTGAAAGATTAGCTGGCGCGATCTTCGCTTGTTCTTTGGGTGGTGCAGAACTAGGTGGGTTAACCAAAGAATCCTTCATTTTAGCTTCTGGTGGGACGAAACTAGGTGAGTCATTTGGGCTAGGTGTTTTGGAAGGTGACGAATCTACTGCATCATCACTTCTCGAAGGAGGACTAGCGGAGAAATGTAAAGATGCTACATGTGATTTGGGAAAGCTTACGTCACAGGTCAACAGAAATGGTGGTTGGATAAATCGTCGCTGTTCACATCGATGTTTTGAAACAGTGTATATAGACGCTTCAGAGCCGATATTGTGGTGATGTGTAATAGTATACTAATACTAATTAATGCTCGACATTGAGAGAAAAGTTTCGTGTTCAGGATAAACCAAAATTGGAAGTCCCACCGCTGCCACCATGTTTTAGTGCGTGTTTGTACCAGACAATCGGGATGCAGAACGATATAGTAACTATAACTATTTTTATTCACATAAATGCTCAGCCTCCATCCATGATGCAATCCCTTCATTCCTATTATCTACTACAGATGGCAGCACCAGATGGTGTATGTATGACCAGATCTGGGATTGTTACAGTACGTAGTACCCAAAAACATATCATAACCCCCCCGTGTGAATCACTCAGGGTGGCTCCACGCAAAAACGATGTTGGCGTTGTAACCCTACTCTTATCTTATACTTATACCATCACTTTAGCGTTTCAACACATTATCGTACACACTAGGCATTACTCATACAGGATGTACAATTCCCGGCGATTTTAAACATTGACGACCATAACGCATTAGCGTGTGGCCATGTGTTCGAATGCAATAAATCGCTCGGCTACTACCTTGACTGCAAACAGAAGTCGCATATCAGCAAGCAGAGTAATACGAGACGCCTAAAGTGTTAGTATCCTTCCTTCCGCAAGGGACTAGAGGGATGAGGTCGGATGCAAAAACCCGGTGCATTGCCACCCCGGCGCTTGGTTTCACGTATACAGGGGAACAGTCGACAGTCAATGTCACACTACTGGCAACTCGTTGACGTCTACGCATACTCGCCCTCTCGCATGGCTAAATAATGTTTATGCCATAATCCCACCTCCAATGCGATGTTCTAACTTCGTTTTTGTTAGTTCACAATCGTTTTGGACCAGTAATAGTACTCCCTGTGTTCCTACCCGATCTTTTCTGAAAAGATCATACCATCTTAGGGTAAACAAACTGTCTGGAGTGTTCGCATTTTCCCACGTCTCTGTGACACTAATAATGTCTGGTTTCAGTTCGTCTATTAGGGCTTCAAATTCGTCTAATTTATTTACAATGCTTTGTGTATTTGCGTAGAAATTTGAAATAGAAATAGGTGCTCCTGTACCACTATTTATAACTATATCCCCTCTGTCTCCCCCTAGCATTGTCTCAGGCCTGTTTTTTTCCCGCGTTCCTTCTATAGCTTGACAATCTGTCCGAACCTTAATACCAGATCCTGCTCCCTTTTGCCTCTTCTTTCTTCTATATCTGCCACTAAGATTTTTGGCCTCTCCCTCTCTTTGGGAGTTAAGTCCGGTTTCACGTAGCATTTCTTCCATTTGTCCTCTTTGTCCTTTAGTGCCTTTGCTTGTCGAAGTAACTGACTTCGTACACTCTGTTGTTTCAAGACAACTTTCATCGGTCTGGCTAAAATCCCCTTGTTTTCCGACTGAATCTTGCCGAGTCTGTAATTCCTATCGATTTCGACATTCTCCACATCAATAGTCTTTGCAAGTTCTTTTATAGCCGAACAGTCATGATCCAGCCTTACAGTCATGATCCAGCCTTACCTTGCCATCCTCGCTGGTACATTCATCGACACCGAAGACAATGACATTGCACTTCCTGCGGACCCTATGTTGGATTTCCCGTAATGTCTCGTCGATTTTGAGGTCTAGAACACTATCAAAAGTGTCATGTATTTTGTCCAAACTGTTGCTAGTTTTGACTACACTCTGTTCTAGATCAATCATCCTTGTGTCCAATGCATTCACTTTGGCCTCTGTCACGGATTGCCACTGATCAATGCACGATATGGAGTTGAACAGTTTCGCAACACTTACGTTGCACTTTCTACAATACCAGTGTATGCCTCCCAGATCCTTCTCAATTACCTTATATGTTTCAACTGGTACTTCCTCACACTCAATGTGGTGCCAGAATTTACAAATCTCGCATTCCAACGATCTCTCAAGAGTCCTTCACTACTTTTCCACACGATCCACACGTTTCTACCGCATGGGTGCCACCACCTTGCTTTTCGCTACCTGTCAAGCTACCCCCCCGTATTGTCTTTCATATGTATATTGCTACTACTTGTTGATCCTCTCAGTAACCTTTTACTCGTAGTCCTAGTAGCAGACATCTATAGCTGGTAATGTTTACCAACACAACAACACAATAATGCACCACTTAGATGATTACAACATGTCTAATATGTTAAGACGAAAAATCAAAATTTGCTAAGTAGGTTTTAAATAATATTTCCAGACTTAAATCCATGGCATGATAATAATAACATTTCAGTGGTAGCATTACCATATTCACATCTTTCGTTTCAGATATTATACCTTCTGGCATGCAAATAATTACCATATTAAAACTTTATCGAAATTTATGGTAAATATTTGATTCCATATTTTCATACGTGCATTCCGCACGGCCAGTGACGTCGCCACGATTCTTTGCTCGGTTCTTTAATTACTCAGGTGGGCAGTAATTTGCGCATGGGGATCCGTCACCACCTCTGTTATGTTGACGTCTGCTTGCGCGAGCAACGCCATGGCACGAATGAGACACTCTTTCTCCATATTAACAGACATCTGTCACTTATCTATTGTCACTATGGCCAACACAGAAAGGGTGTCGTGGTACATCACTGTGTACGTAGTTTCATTTCATTAGTACATCGCCGAATTTCCTGGCGAGTTATTGCGCGCATCACCTGCAAACATGAGCTTATGTAAGTGTAATGTATTAGGTTTCAATAGAATAATAGTTACCGCTGTACGGTGGCGCCGCCACCCGGTTCTAACAGAGAAATAAAAGATGGATGATTATACGACAAGCTATTAGTCCTTTATTAAGGCCGTGAGCCGGGCATAGAGCCGAGGTGCGAGGAC
>NW_014577738.1:80648-88244 GCF_000485595.1 Priapulus caudatus | reverse complement strand
ATCTCCTCCATTCGATCGGTACGTGGCTGCTCCGGTCTCTGTTCTTAGATGTGCAGGCAGCATCCAACACTTTATCCTGCTGCTCCGGTCTCTGTTCTTAGATGTGCAGGCAGCATCCAACACTTTATACTGCTGCTCCGGTCTCTGTTCTTAGATGTGCAGGTAGCATCCACGACTTTACCTTGCTGCTCGGGTCGCTGTTCTTAGATGTGCAGGCAGCATCCAACACTTTATACTGCTGCTCCGGTCTCTGTTCTTAGATGTGCAGGTAGCATCCACGACTTTACCTTGCTGCTCGGGTCGCTGTTCTTAGATGTGCAGGCAGCATCCAACACTTTATACTGCTGCTCCGGTCTCTGTTCTTAGATGTGCAGGTAGCATCCACGACTTTATCCTGCTGCTCCGGTCGCTGTTCTTAGATGTGCAGGCAGCATCCACGACTTTATACTGCTGCTTCGGTCTCTGTTTTTAGATGTGCAGGCAGCATCCATGACTTTATCCTGCTGCTCCGGTCTCTGTTCTTAGATGTGCAGGCAGCATCCACGACTTTATCCTGCTGCTCCGGTCTCTGTTCTTAGATGTGCAGGCAGCATCCACGTCTGCGAAGAGAGGCAACGTTCTCCTCCGCTGTGCCACGATGTTGGCTCGCGAGCGGTCGGCGGATGGTGAAGCTGTCCTCCTATTCACGTCTTTGGGCGCCGACGACGTGGCAGCGACGGTGGCACTTTGCACTGAGCTATGTCTGCTACGTTTACGTCGCGTCGCCCTGCAGGAAGCCGCTGACTTTCCGGAAGTGGGTCGCTCCAGGCGCCTTTACACTTTTCCGTTTCTGGTTACGCCGCTCCGTATCCGTCTCGGGCGGTGACGGTTCGCTTCCGGGAAGGGAGAGGAGACTTCCCTGTATGTCGTGGGACGACCGCGATCGATTGTCCACACATCTGGCGAGACGCTCCCGTACTGCTCATGTAGATGATGAACGATGTTTAGGTGACTGCTCACTCGATACGGTGCACAAGCCGGCGCACGGAATTCACACGATGCTACTGGATGCCCGAATGTGTCGGTCACCTTTGTGTGCCATGCATTCTCTTTCCCGGTAACGCTCACTTCTACCCGGTAACTGCAGGTTCGGAACGTCACGCTTCTTACTTCTGCAGGGTGAAAGAAGGGGAATGCGTCTTCGGGAAGCGAGACGCCCTCCGTCTTTCCTTTGCTCCAGTAAGCTACCGAGCTGTGGGGTGCGAGGTGGTCCTCGACGCGAGGGTGGTGCGGCTAGCGACCTTCCCCTGGATTACCTGCCAACGCCCTGCTAAGTTCACATCGTATGCTAAGTTCACCAACGTACCACGGCACCACGTATCGCGAGCACCGAAATGAAGCTTTGTTCTCTTGTTTGGCTTGCAAGTAGGCTGTAACCTGCTAGTACTATTTACATAACCTTCTGACAGTTTGTACTTAAATAGTTTATTAGTTTTGGAAGATTAACCTGAACACTTTTTCCATGTATTAAATCCATCAATACGTTCTCAGTATTTTGACCTATTACGAAATGACAGAAAACAAAACAATAACATTCTCTTTATTAGCTGAAAACTCCAACTAGGGGTAAATATTGCACCATTCTGGCTTAAATTTTCTACCATGGGTTTTCTGAAATATAAAGTGCTCATTTTGGCCGGGCTGTACAAGTCCATCATCGCGTGACTTGGAAATGTCAGCTGGACCGGGGCAACCCTAACTCTGTTGCCTGCTGTTCGTGTGTGTCCCGGTGTGTGTCACTTGTCCGATTCTCAACACCTTTGCTCACCTCTATTAGTGTCAGAGTGGAGCTCACTTAGAGGCAGTATTGCTGCTGCCAATGCGCCCATTCCTGTTAATAGCTCTACTTGATTGAACATCAAGGAGCGCAGTGGGCCCACAACCAGACTTACGTGATACGTTGTCTTAACAGACTTTATCTGAATCACAATTATAATTGTTATCATCGCCGAAATCATTGAAATAATTGCATAATTTGTATAAATTTTTTTCACATTTGTAGTTTTCACAGTTGTTCACATTATATAAATAGATAAATAAGTCATTTTTAAATGTTATTATATAGAAATATAAATAAAGTTGTTTAAATGTTGTATAATTTGTAATGAAAATAGTACCAAACTAAGTTTACATGCGGAATACACCCACGTACCACGTGCGGGTTATTCCCGGTTGGCCTACTTCGCCTACGGCAAAATTTCCTATTCGCCTACAGAAAAGTTCCCAGTTGGCCTACACCCATTTCGCCTACTCCCAATTCGTTTACTCTCAAAATCTACGCCAATCCCATTTCGTCTATGATCGGTTTGTTGACTAAATAATCATTTATAAATAATAAAATATGGTTTTGATTTGCATACATAGACTACAGGAACCAGAGGAAAACATAGGTAGAAATAATGAGAACACAACTTGACAAAAATAAAAAAATATTGCCGATTATGAGAGTAGACGAAATGGGAGTAGGCGAAATGGGACGTAGGCGAAATGGGAGTAATCCAACTGGGATGTTGCACCACATACCACGTGCACCTCAATGAAATTCACCCTGTCAACTGTTAATGACAACAAAATGTAGATTAAACTATTGGCATAACTAGAGGGGAGCACTGCAAAAACATTCTAGTTGTTGATCAATAATTTAATAGCAGTCATTTGTTCATCTTTTAAGTCAAAACTAATATTAAGGTCCTTTTTGCCACCAGATGCTGAAGAAGGTCGCCATGTTTGTATATAAACACCGTTGACATAAATATGCATATTTGCCATTGTTCCTCGGCCTGCCATAGCGATATCATTAGCACCAGCGTGCCACCTTCCCACCCCTCCATGTGAAAATACACAGTGCCCGCTCACTAGAATCGCCGATGAGAGCTAGATCATCATAGGTGGCGCTGGATTGAGCTGCAGCTTGGATTGTCCTGAGGCATTGGTGCACGTTAACGGATTTCGTCTGCCAGGACGTCTCGACCTATGCATGCTCAACTGTGCAAATAGGTTGAGACGTCCTGGCAGACGAAATCCGTTAGGTCTCCAGGAGTTTCCATGCAAGCATGCTTTATTCAATAGATTTGCTGCTCCGATATGCAAGTTGAACGTGTTGCATAGGCCTTAGTGCTGATGAAGCCTTAGAAAAGCCTTAGATTATCCTTAGCCTTAGATTAGCCTTAGATTAGATTAGATTAGATTAGATTAGATTAGCCTTAGATAAGCCTTAGCCTTAGATTAGCTTTGATTTTTTTGCTAGTGTATTTCTGCTGTATTCTGTATTTGCTGCAGAACAATGTCATCTGTCGGCCAACATTACCATGCTAGGCTCTAGTCCAGCATTTACCAAAACAATATAAACTATTAAAAAAACTGTTTGACCGTTAACCCTTCCTTCGTGCCGTTTTTGATGATGATATTGTGCGTCCCAGCGATATCTCCGCTGTTCATGGGTTTGCGGTTCTGCTTTTCTGGCCGGCGATGATGACAAAAGTATTCGGTGGTTGCTGTAAGCAGGCTACATTAACCCTCCACCTACGTCGGCATTTCCTTTAATCTTATATAAGGCAACACTTAATCACTTAAACATGCGACAATTATATTGCCTTGCGATGTTGGTGATGACATTCCCGTACATGTATGTGTCATGCCCGTACATGCGCCGATACATGAACTGATCGAGTACAGCTTGCTATGTAGTACTGCTTACACTTTTCAGGCGATTGATCCTCAGCTTCGCTAAAGACCATAACCCTTCAATTGTATTCGTACACACGCTTTTTTGTGACAAATTTTTTCTTTTCAATTCTTCTCACTATCGTTTTCGAAAAAACCTAATATCAACGTTTGTTGAGGTAATTGACTGCGGATACCAAGATGTAGAGCACAAAGTGCAACATTATATATGGACACAGCGTTTGCACTAGGTCGTGACTGTGAGACTGATATACTTAATCTGTACTTGTCGCTTCATTTAGAGAGATTTCCGTACCACAAGATTGGCAAAAATGCGCA
The DNA here is from genome assembly GCF_000485595.1 of Priapulus caudatus. Taxonomy (NCBI): domain Eukaryota; kingdom Metazoa; phylum Priapulida; class Priapulimorpha; order Priapulimorphida; family Priapulidae; genus Priapulus; species Priapulus caudatus. The sequence goes on along the minus strand of NW_014577738.1, from coordinate 84,203 downwards.
GTGGCCGTTACGACTGCCACACGTCCGTGCACTGCCACTATGATATTGTACCTAAAAAATGTGAAGAATTATCATCACATAGGCTGACAAGGCTGACACATCTAATTATGATTTTGACGATGTTTAAATAGTCTACGACTGCGTAACGAATTTCTTGAAAAAAATCGTGTTATAAAAGTAACCAAGTGTCAATAGATTCGATCACTTCGGCGTAGTTAGATGGTTGCTCAAATGTAGTGATGGAATCCAGTATATTGTAGCATAAGCTTGGGTTGTGCTTTTCACCTGTTTGATGTCTTACAGAAACTCATTGATTGCCCTTCTCAAAGCAGAGCGAAAACCCAAGTGTACCTGCAACGGACAGCACACTTCCGCCAGTGTTGCATAGATGTGATGAAATGAAATTAATGTCTTGCTTCGGTCTCAACCGGTGCATAGATGGCACCTCTGTGATCAGAATCGCATGCTCTATCTGGTCAGGGTGAACGGTTGAGAAAACTGAGACGTGCATGATCAAATCAGACTGAAAGGCTAAGGATTTTGCAAGTTTAGGGAATTTGCGAAATTCTTGGACAATATTATCTTGAAATCAATTAACCCATGAGTGTAAGACTTGGCCTCAACTGTTTCATAGATCCTATCTGTGTAATGATACTGACAACATCCCATTCCAAATCATACTTCACTCTGCCATCTTTGACACATCACTCATATCTTGTGTCCATCTGAAGATGTTTAGCATCTTACTAACATTCTTGCGAAAATCTTTAATCACTCCATTGCGCATCCTTTTTACTTATGTGGCTAATCTGCAGACGGTGGTGTGTTGCCTAACAGGTCGGCTTTATATAGCATAAATGCAGCAAGGTGAATTGGGTCTAAGACCATGCCACAGGTTCTGCAAAAGGCACACATTATCAGACCATTATCACATTTTTATGCATTGTTTTTCGCTGTAATGATAGGCACTTGATTAATGAATAATGTGAAGATGCACATGCGAACTCACACTGGAGAGAAACCGTATAAGTGTTATCTGTGCGATGCTTCCTTCTCCTTTCTAAGTAGTGTGAAGAAACACATGAGAATTCATACCAGAAAAAAACCGTATAAGTGTGATCTGTGTGATGCTTCCTTCTCCTTTCTAAGTAGGGTAAAGAAACACATGAGAACTCACACTGGAGAGACACCGTATAAGTGTGATCTGTGTGATGCTTCCTTCTCCTTTCTAAGTAGGGTAAAGAAACACATGAGAACTCATATGGGAGAGAAACCGTGTAAGTGTGATCTATGTGATGCTTCCTTCTCCATTCTAAGTAGTGTGAAGAAACCCTTGAGAACTTATACGGGAGAAAAACCATATAAGTGTGATTTGTGTGATGCTGCCTTCTCGCAGTCAAGTGACGTGAAGAAACACATGAGAACTCATACGGGAGTGAAACCATATAAGTGTGATTTGTGTGATGCTGCCTTCTCGCAGTGAAGTGACGTGAAGTAGCACATGAGAACTCACACGGGAGAGAAACTATATAAGTGCGATCTGTGTGATGTGTGATGTGTGACACACAATCTGGTGACTGCTGTGGTTCTCCATGACCGTCACCACATCTTCATCACCACCAATTCCTATAGGGAGGAGTTCGCCGGCTTCATACATTATCTCGGGATGTTTGGCTGGAGTACTTCTCGACATTTCTTAAAGGGCATTGTTGAAATTGGTTCCTAAATATAATACGCTTAGTTAAAGAAATGTTGAATGTTAGTTAAACGTATATTGTTAACCAAAAGTCTGTTGCCGAATAGCAGAAACGGCTACTACACGGAATTCAGTATACTAATAATTTTCTGAAGGTTAGGAATTTCTAATGGAATTTACAACTCATAACGGTATCACGACTCGACGGGTCAGACCAGTTGAACCCATTCTCCAATACACAAACGGGCTATATCCTGCATGACGCATGGACTCGTTAGCGTGAACTTCTGGTACTGCCAGTGCTTATTTTTATATAACCCGAAATAGTAGCAATTATACGTGAACAAATGCATTTCGTGCAAAGTTAATTATTCGTACCTTCGAATGTCTTGTTCTCCGGACTGAGCATTCGTTTTTTGGTTGTGTAAAACTGGTTCCGGAGCACATTTGGGCTCGTTGAACTAAACAATGTGAAATTTGTTGATAATTATCTTTACTCATTAATTAGTTAACTTTGAATTTCAGTATGAAATCATGGTATTACACTAATCACAGTAATGTTTATTACCCATGACAACAGTACTTTTCTTTCTTCTCTTTTAGGCAATCCCCGCTCTATAAATTAGTAGCATATATACATGTGTGTGTGAATGTGTGCGTCTCGGTAAGGCACTTGAATTTGCTGCCATAACTACGTCACGCTTGGCTAGATTCTTGATATAGTTGGCAAAAGGTCAAGTGGGCTTTTCCATGGAAATTAATCCGACTGAAGCTCTTTGTTTTCTTTCGTAGCCCATGTTGCTGCTGCTTTAAGATCTGGAAATTTAGAAGCCTCGAGGCTCTGGGAGAATTGGGTCAATAGATCTCATAAACGGCCACGCATTGCTGTAGCGATATTCTCTATTCATTGCCTCTTCCAGATATTTTAATAATCTAATGGCATCTCGGGCCATGGACTTAATTAGATCTCCATTTGTCCTAATTTTGATGATTGAAATTGTTCTATTGATGTCATGTCGACGAAAGTATACACAACAAGAACTTGGCTTCGGATTGCTTCCACAAGAGGACACTTTACCTCTTCCTTTTTATTCACTAGTTCCTGACATTTTGATGTCCCAAAGGTAGGTGGCATCACCTTTCCGGCCAACACCGGGCAAACACTGCATATTCTTATTACTTATTGCGGTGCTGACCCGTGAAGACGGGAGCAAGCTTTTAGTCCCTGCACGTTGTCTCTCTCGAAGCAAATTCATCCCAGAGCTAGAAAAGTTTTCCCTGCAGTCGCGCATATTTTTTTCGCTGCGGACGTTTCGGCTTTCTTTCAGAAACTAATTTAACCTGAATGCTGAGGAATTTTGATTCTTCGTGCATCAGGTCGATTAACTCGTAAAGCGGCAGCTGCGGCTTGTGCGCATGCTGGTTGGGGCGGAAGTGCTAGCTTTCCACGTCATTGTTTGTTCTGACGCTCTGCTGGTAAACACTCCACGTTGAAGATTGGTAAGTCGATAGCCTTTGCTAGCAGGTGGATCATTGAGGGCAGAGCTAACAGCAGCCATGTCGGGCCTTATTAACCCATCTGCAACATGGGTATAATCTATATTGGAATCGAGATAGCGGAGATGGGGGAGACCGCGTCCTGCCTTGTTCTGTTTGCAGAAAGGATTTAAAAGTGTAATATCCAAAGAACCGCTAATAATGAAAGGAAATTAACAAGTGAAAGTGAACAAAAGAAAGAAAGTTCAGCATTATTCAATAACTAGCGGGATACCCGGCGTTGCCCGGGGAAATCAGTGGCGTTTCTCAGTTGGAGTCAGCCCCATTTGCAAGAGACAGTGGCAGTGGACCAAGATTATGTG
>NW_014577738.1:74481-80638 GCF_000485595.1 Priapulus caudatus | reverse complement strand
CCGGCTGAGAGCTAGATCATCATAGGTGGCGCTGGATTGAGCCTGCAGCTTGGATTGTCCTGAGGCATTGGTAACACGTTGCACGTTAACGGATTTCGTCTGCCAGGACGTCTCGACCTATGCATGCTCAACTGTGCAAATATGTTGAGACGTCCTGGCAGAACGAAATCCGTTTAGGTCTCCAGGAGTTCCATGCAAGCATGCTTTATTCAATAGATTTGCTGCTCCGATATGCCAAGTGAACGTCTTGCATAAGGCCTTAGTGCTGATGAAGCCTTAGAAAGCCTTAGATTATCCTTAGCCTTAGATTAGCCTTAGATTAGATTAGCCTTAGATAAGCCTTAGCCTTAGATTAGCTTTGATAAGCCTTAGTGCTTTTTTTGCTAGTGTATTTCTGCTGTATTCTTGTATTTGCTGCAGAACAATGTTCATCTGTCGGCCAACATTACCTGCTAGCTCTAGTCCAGCATTTACCAAAACATATAAACTATTAAAAAAACTGTTTGACCGTTAACCCTTCCTTGTGCCGTTTTGATGATGATATGTGCGTCCAGCGATTATCCTCCGCTGTTCATGGGTTTGCGGTTCTGCTTTTCTGGCCGGCGATGATGACAAAAGTATTCGGTGTTGCTGTAAGCAGCTACATTAACCCTCCACCTACGTTCGATTTCCTTTAATCTTATATAAGGAATTCATCTTAATCACGTAATACATGCGACAATTATATGCCTTGCGATGTTGTGATGACATTCCCGTACATGTATGGTCATGCCGTACATGCGCCCGATACATGAACTGATCAGTACAGCTTGCTATGTAGTACTGCTTACACTTTTCAGGCGATTGATCCTCAGACTTCGCTAAAGACCATAACCTTCAATTGTATTCGTACACACGCTTTTTTGTGACAAATTTTTCTTTTCAATTCTTCTCACATATCGTTATCGAAAAACCCTAATATCAAACGTTTGTTGAGGTAATTGACTGCGGATAACAGATGTAGGCACAAAGTGCAACATTATATATGGACACAGCGTTTGCACTAGGTCGTGACTGTGAGAACTGATATACTAATCTGTACTTGTCGCTCATTTAGAGAGATTTCCGTACCACAAGATTGGCAAAAATACGCAGTGGCCGTTACGACTGCCCACACGTCCGTAGCACTGCCACTAGATATTTACGCTAAAAATGTGAAGAATTATCATCAGCATAGGGCTGACAAGGCTGACACATCTAATTATGATGTTTGACGATGTTTAAATAGTCTACGACTGCGTAACGAATTTCTTGAAAAAAATCGTGTTATAAAATAACCAGTGTCAATAGATTCGATCCAACTTCCGGCGTAGTTAGATGTTGCTCAAATGTAGTGATGGAATCCAGTATATTGTAGCATAAGCTTGGGTTGTGCTTTTCACCTGTTTGATGTCTTACAGAAACTCATTGATTGCCCTTCTCAAAAGCAGAGGCGAAAACCCAAGTGTACGCTGCAACGCGACAGCACACTGTTGCATAGGTTGCTTAGTTGCGCCAGTGTTGCATAGATGTGATGAAATGAAATTAATGTCTTGCTTCGGTCTCAACCGGTGCATAGATGGCACCTCTGTGATCAGAAATCGCATGCTCTATCTTGGTCAGGGTGAACGGTGAGAAAACTGAGACGTGCATGCATCAAATCAGACTGAAAGCTAACGGATTTTTGCAAGTTTAGGGAATTTGCGCAATTTCTTGGAAATATTATCTTGAAACCTTCCATCAATTAACCCATGAGTGTAAGACTTGCCTCAACTGTTTCATAGATCCTATCTGTGTAATGATAACTGACAACAATCCCCTTCCAAATCCATACTTCACATCTGCCATCTTTGACACATCACTCATATCTTGTGTCCATCTGAAGATGTTCAGCATCTTACTAACATTCTTGCGAAAAAACTATCTTTAATCACTCCACTGCGGCATCTTTACCTTATGTGGCTATTCTGCAGGCGCGTGGTGTGTTGCCTAACAGTCGGCCTTTATATATGCATAAATCGCAGCAAGGTGAATTGGGTTAAGACATGCCACAGGTTCTGCAAAAGGCACACATCTGACCATTATCACTTTTTATGCATTGTTTTCGCTGTAATGATAGGCACTTGATTAATGAATAATGTGAAATTCCTTTCCTTCTCCTTTCTAAGTAGGGTAAAAAAACCATGAGAACTCATACTGGAAGAGAAACCGTATAAGTGTGATCTATGTGATGTTCCTTTCTCCATTCTAAGTAGTGTGAAAAACCCTTGAGAACTCATACGGGAGAAAAACCATATAAAGTGTGTGTTGTGTGATGCTGCCTTCTCGCAGTGAAGTGACGTGAAGTAACACATGAGAACTCATACGGGAGTGAAACCATATAAGTGTGATTTGTGTGATGCTGCTTTCTCGCAGTGAAGTGACGTGAAGTAACACATGAAACTCACACGGGAGAGAAACTATATAAGTGCGATCTGTGTGATGTGTGATGTGTGACACACAAATCTTGGTGACTGCTGTGGTTCTCCATGACCTGCACCATCTCATCACCACCAATTCGTATAGGGAGGAATTGCAGGCTTCATACATTATCTCGGGATGTTGCTGGAGTACTTCCCGACATTTCTTAAAGGGCATTGTTGAAATTGGTTCATAAATATAATACGCTTATTAAAAGAAATGTTGAATGTTAGTTAAGACGTATATTGTTAACCAAAAGTCTGTGCCGAATAGCAGAAACGGCTACTACACGGAATTCAGTATACTAATAATTTTCTGAAGTTAGGAATTTCTAATGAATTTACAACTCATACACGGTATCACGACTCGACGCGGTCGGACAGTTGAACCCATTCTCCAATACACAAACGAACACCATACACACACATTATTCACCATTATTCAATAACTAGCGGGATACCCGGCGTTGCCCGGGGAAATCAGTGGCGTTTCTCAGTTGGAGCCATCCACATTTGCAAGTGACAGTGGCAGTGGACCAAGATTATGTGTTAGCATATGTTTGATGTCCAGCTTTCTTGCCGTAGCGATGATCATTAGCCTTTGGAAGAGATTTCTGTCAGCTTTGATGATAATCTCTTTACCTTTACTTTGGACTTGAAGACTTGCTCATTGATGTAAATGTCTTGGTCTTCTGCTTCTTGAGAACAGCAAACATATCACCTTGTCCTTGTATGCGTTCCTTACAATAAGTAACAAACGCCACATCTCCCCTTTCACGAGCCTCCAGATAATCATTTGTTACTTCAGTTGAGGCGACAGCACCAGAGCTATGTGGAGAAGCTGCACGTTGCTCTCTTCAAGGGATTGACCATAGCTTCTATTGTCTCTATGACTGCGCAGACGTCCTTTCACTTTTCTTTATGTGACCTGTTTGCAGTGCTTTCTTGATGTTGGATCGCTCATCTTTTCCTGCCATGTTCTCACACTCTTTGCTGATGGCACTCCTCTCATGCTGAGACAAGATCCAGCGGGAAACAGCTCTTTTATTTGTCGTGAAACCAATCATACCACCTTTTGTCTTCGTATCCCTGTTGCATGTTTGTTCGATGGTCTGATCACAGGCAACCTGAGAAAAACCATGACTGATCTGTCGTTGAACCGCAAACTCACCTTGTACAAAGGCTTGATGAACAGCAGGATGGCGAGTTGGTAGTTGGCGCATTTCCATCCAATACGCCGGGAGATATCTTGAGTAGTTGGTGTGATCATATGCAAAAAACCAGGGTAGGAAGCTTCGAATAGAAGACAGATGCAAATTCCAATCTCCTTCTCTTGTCGCACGCACGAAGAGCAGCAGAATCTCAACCATCTCAATATATGAAGACCACACAGCAAATGTTGGGTCTGTTGCAGAATGATCCAAGACAAACTTCTGATATGAGTCAGCAATCTCACGAAATTGGTTAGACTTTAAACGCTGGCCCCGGAAAAGACTTGAGGAGGCATCTACTGTTTCTTCTTGTTCCTCATCAGAGAGGGTGCTCAGGTATAACTCCCAACGAATACGCTGCATTGCTTCCATTACACACTTGTGTGCACGAATGCTACGATTGTAATGGTGGCCACTCATGACACCATTAATTGACCCCTGGGCCACAATGCACGACTCTATCATGATGGTCTCCAATCCAGCATCCATGAATCTCTTCCCAATGCATGCTAACATTGCAAGGGTGGTATGAAATGCCCCAAGACGAACGATGATGCGGTGCGAATGCGGTGCGATGCGATTGAAGAATGTTTCATTTCTCCATCGGATTTGTTGTGCTTTGGAGTAAATTGCCTGATCAAAGACAACTACCACCTCCTTCTGGCCAAGACTTTCTGCTATTTCAAGGCTTGTCTCCATGATTGTGAACACCGTGTCATACTCTGTTGGGCTGGCATCTATGATTGGTAGGTATCCAACTGTTGATTTAGGTGGAACCGTCTTCTTCACCATGACATTGAAGCCAGTCCAGCCTGGGAGAAGCTCATCTGAAACATTTGCAGATTTCATCAGCACGTATGACAGATCTAGGTTTCGTGGATGCACCTGTGCGGCTGCATATCGCTCTGCATCAAGAGAGATGTCTTCACCAAATGGTGGAGGCCCCTTTTTTTTGCTCCCAAAGTACTTCTTGATGTCAGTCACTGGAGCCTCAAATGATGTCTCACGAGATTTGGGTAGATTGATGGATGGAGCAACACAGCCTTCATTTCGCACAGTTGGTCTTTGAATGATAATTCCGTTTGTGTTGTGCGTTGTGCCCTTCCCTGAGGTTGTCTCCTCACCAAAGTCATTGTTGTCAAAGACAAGGGTTGTGAAAATCGGTTGGGTTCCAGCTGGTAGAAGCACATTTCCGAGAGCAAGTTGGCGCTTGGCAAGGGCCGTATCATTGGTTGGTTGGTCGGCAGTGGTTGATACGCAGTGTCCTAGGTGATTGCTTGAACAGCGTTGCCCCTGGCAACCGGAGACGGTCAATACTTGGACGCGAGCTGCACATTTAAGATAGCTGCCGTCGGCTGTCGCCGCACCGGGGTTCCGACTGATTGGAGATTAACTCGGAAGGCCCAAATTAGCCGGTGCGGGGGTGTGGTGATAGGCGGCGGAAGCCTAAGCATAGGGGCGAAATCATGGCGGTGCTGCGCGGCTGATGCGATGCGACTTTTAGAACCGGTCAGCCGTGAAGTATCAGTGTGGCGGGATTAACGGCTTACATGCGGCAAATGAGCCGTGGATCCCATCAACGCCGAGAGCAGCGGCAGCATTCAACGCTCGCGGCGCGGCCCGCGTGTATAGGGGTCGCCACCGCCTGGAGGGTTGTGGCACAGAATGGCGCGTTTCCGCCATAGGGGCCGCCACCGTCCAGAGTGGTCGCAGTGAATCCCCGCATGCGCGAGTAAGCGCGGATGTGTGAGGCGCCGTGATTTGCGCGTACGAAGCGAGCGTGCCTGCGGCTATAAAAGCCGCTGCACGAACAGAATCTGGGAATCTCTCAACGACCAGAAGCGACTGCGGCTGCATTGTGTAACACAGTAACTAGTTGAAATCTATATTAAACGACATCAGTCATGGTCGGGGTGGTGGAGGGAGGTGGGGTGCTATTGCATTGGTGGTTGCGGTGTAATTGTTGTGGTCTCACACGTGACCCTCACACGCGATATTACGGAAAACTATATACACATTAAATGATACACATAATATAATTATAACACGTTACACAGAAATGTTTTGGAACTGTTACAGCACAACAGCCGCTGTGGTCCTCCTTAGTTCCTCGACTTCTTCTCCTGCTTCCTCTTCGGCTTCTTCTCCCTTCCTTTTATTCTCCTCGTCGTCAGCTTCTTCTGCTGGGCACTTCTCCTCGTCGTCGGCTTCTTCTTCCTACTCTCACGTCACACGTGTTTCTCAAACACAAACTTCGGCCTCTTTTCCGGCCGCACGTGTCTCTCTCGGACTCCACTCAACCGGTCCGTCTCAAATTGTCACTTCACTCGTCTACATCAGACACAATCCTTACACGTCTACTGTAAACAGAAATAAAGATATAAATCCAAACTTGTTGTAGTAACCAGAATAAACTTTAATAACGCATGTACACAGTGTCGTCACATCGCACAAAGAGACAAAGACACG
>NW_014577738.1:44577-73821 GCF_000485595.1 Priapulus caudatus | reverse complement strand
CTCCTCTTCATCTACACGTCTTTGTTTGACGTTGAATCCCATCCTTTCGTCGCCATTGTTGCATATTCCTCGCGGAGGTCATTAACCCAGACAAAGAAACATGGTTGCCATACTCAACAATATATTTTCCACTGCGCATGCGTGCATAACAAATAAGGTTACATTACAGGCTGTTACATAATGCGGATACATCACACTCGAAAAAGATTTTCCACACACAAAAAAAAACAGTCACACGCATATATCATGAACAAAATACCGCGTACATAAAACAACCATAAACCTACATACATACATACATACATACAATGTGAGGTAAGCTTGTGAAACAACTATATCGGTCTTCATTATTATAAATATTGTTCCGCTCTGCAAGTAGCATTATATATGCCATGTTCCTAACTAAATATACTCTGCCGTAGGCCTACTGAGCGTCACACTTTTCCCAAAATAACATCATCTGTGCTTGGCATCACCGCGTCGCCAGTCCTCTATAGCATCCAACTATATACACCTGTGCGTAACTATATTATATCATACGGTTATCTACTGTGCCTTCTTATCTTACACTTACAGTACAGTACAGTATATTAGGGTGCTTACACATCTAGCGTATCTATATTCCGTGCTCCCTGACACGTTATGTGGAGGATTCCCAGCGTATATATGCTGTGACAAAAATCCCCGTAGTCCTTCTCTCGGACCCTGTACACGCGACTTTATACCGTATGCACCCTATAACGCTCTATTGTGGCACAAACCGTCCGCACAGGCAATATCGTCAGTATACTCAGCATTCAGGCGACAGTAAACAGCGTGAGCACAGCGAAATGTATACTAGGAAAATTGCAACACTAACCACGGCATTATATATCTTCCTCTTCTTTCTTCCAGCTTCTTCTGTCGGCTTCCGTTGCTGTCTGCTCCGGCGTCTCGGCATTGCCTTCTTTCCTTCTGACTCTCCCTCTCTCTCTTCTGTCTCTTTTGCTCTCTCGTCCGCTCTCCTTTTATCTCGCTCCAATCTTCTTCCTTCTCCAGTTTTGTTCCGTGGCTCCGTGGCTCGTGAATCGTTTGTAGTATATTCTTCTTCTTTCTTCCAGCTTCCTCTCTCGGCTTTCGTTGCTGTCTGCTCCGGCGTCTCGGCATTGCCTTTTTTCCTTCCGTCTCTCCCTATCTCGCTTTCCGTCATTCTTCCCTTGTTTCGTGGCTGGCCCATAGATCGATATGAAGTAACTTGCGTTCTTGTTTCGTTCTTCCTTGCTTCATCGCTTCTTCCTCTCCATCGTTACAGCCGGTGATGATATTATAGCGTGTACCTTACGTGTTTCGCTTAACCCAGTCCGTTGTCACGAGCACCAAAATGTAAACAGGAATGAAGATATAAATCCAAACTTATATAAGGATGTTAGGATTTACTCCTAACGGAATAAACTTTAATAACGCATGTGCACAGTGTCGTCACATCGCACAAAGAGACAAAGACACGCGCACACGCGCGTGTGCTTCCTTTCGCGACCAGAACCCGACTCCCCTCCTACATCTCTGTCCTATCTATTTCCCCCAAACTCCTACAAACATACTCCTGCACATGTACCCGTTCTCACAGACTACTAAATCTAATGTCCTACCCCAATTTCACACTGACCCTCTAATCTGTAACCTAACCACGTTTACCATTCTCTCTAATACATCAATGTAGCAATGACGCTCTGTCTAGCTAGCCATGTCACACGTGTAAAACAGATGTTACACTACCTTAGACACAATCTCTACACCTCTATATCAGACCAATACTTCACACGTCTATATCAGATACAAACTGTACCCGTCTATAACAGACCCAACATCCACACGTCTATTCCAGACAAAAACTCCAGGCCGTCTGACCTCTCCCGCACGTCTGACACTCGCCAGCTATCGCGCGTATCAATCACCTAGAGCATAATCTAGGTCACGCCGCGTGTCTAAACTTTGTCACTTGTGACAGACGATATTTATGGATGCAAATCGATAGTTTTTTAATGGTTTTTATCGTTTTTTGAGCTTGTGTGCACTTTTGCTGATTGCTTGATTTGAGTTATCAATATGACATTGAAATATATTTATAAACAATTTCCACTACTTAAGTAGTCGATGTGCGAGGGGGGTCACAAAAGTCACAAATTTTACCCCTCGCCCAGCGGTCTAATGGGAAACGCCCGAGTATCTCTGCTGAAACGCGTTACGATACCAAGACTCGAGTTGACGGCAGCTACCGTGTCCGCGAACATGGACGCCATGTTACAGAGAGAGCTCTGCGACGAGCTGGCATTGGGCAAGAGTGTGTTCTGGAGCGATAGTATGACGGAACTTAGGTATATTGCTAATGAAACCACCAGATTCCGAACGTTTGTCGCGAATCGCGTTGAAACCATTCATCAGCATTCTGATCCGTCGCAGTGGAGATACGTATCAACCAATCAGAACCCGGCGGATGACGCTTCATGAGGTTTTACAGCGGACGACTACCTGGAGTGTAAGCGATGGCTACAGGGGCCAGAGTTCCCCTGGAGTTCTCACCAGGAGGATCAACGCGTAGACACCGAGCTCGTGGAGTCTGATTCTGAGTTGAAGGCAACTGTAGCGGAGGTTAAGATCGCGTCTGACATGTCCGAGGAGGCTCGCGACACAATGGATAAGCTGTTGCATTACCATTCAACATGGTACAACCTGAAGCGCTCCACCGCTTGGTTGCTTTGCGTTAAACGAATGTTGCTGCGCAAAGTTCGGAATAGGAGCGATAATGAGGTTAGGGTCAAACTTAGTGGAGTTCCAAAGAAAATTCCAAAGAAATCGCCAATCCTCATCAAGGGATCTTGAGTGGCACAGTAGTACAAAAATACCAACACCTGCTTGTCGAATGGTATGTGTGATTGTCGACTATACTGACCAGCCATTATAGGCCCAATGCTGCCAGTAATAGTTTCAAATGTTTCCCTCTTCAACCTGTAATATAACAACAAGCATAATGATTAAAATTACAGTAGGTATGTGGACAAAACTAGTCTGTGCTTTTGCAGAAACCGTTTCCCGTCGGTGATATGCAGTTGCAGAATCGTGCGCTTTGACGCAGTGCACCTTGTCATCATAATTCGACACTGACTAGGTACATTATTTATACTTATATGCTGCGGCGATATATTAGTATATGCAGCAATTACTATGCGACGATTATATAATCATTACATATGCATTAATTATATATTAATTACATAATAATATACTTATAGTTATTTTGAACTTATATATATTGCGGCAATGAATTTGCACGTGATTCCACAAATTTCCCACAGTTGCAGAATAGCTGTTATCATAAATGTAACAATTATGTGATTAATTGTACCGGAATCTAGCAGCGAAATCGTCTGGTTCGTATCTGGACACTGTTGTCGACATGAAATCACTAATACGAGGTTTATGGTTTCTATCTTTACAGTATTTTAGGTACTCTACAACGGTGACATCATCTAATAAATTCTCACTACAGAACTTTCTACAAATTTCGAGTGCCTGAGAACTAGTTTTAGTACCTAGCTCCTGACACAATACGAAAAAGATGAATTTCTTCTGCAAATCATTTCGCTGGTCTGCCATCTTGCGTTGTTTTTATGTAACGAAAGCGCTTTCACCAAACCGCTGATCACGTGATTTAGGAAACCGATTCACCGATTTCGCTTAGATAAAAACGCCTCAGGATTTACAGGGGAGGGGGGGGGGACGGTCAAGGTTTCGAACACGTCACTATTGGCTAGTTGCAATATATACAGTATGTGTATCTGTACCATACTACTATTCCGGGCGTTCATGTGTAGCAATCGCAGTATAAATGCCTCGTATATGTGCCATCTGTCATGTGTGCTATGCCATTTAGGGGTCCGTTTTATTTTCTCATGATATTTAGGGGTACGATTTACACTATCATATGCCAATAAGGGGTGAAATTAATTTGCTACCGCTGAATATGTCATTTAGAGTCCAATTTCGAGATGCTTTGACGAGCATGGGTACCACTTTAGTATGCGAGTGACCCCACCGCCAGCTGTAGAAGTTACTGATTAATAACAGACTGTAGTTCAAATTACTTGACTGAACCATTTTTGAAAGGGCAGCACCTGTTTCATTTGATGTCAAGTGCAATGCAGCCACTTGAGTGTGACCATCACCATCAATTACTGCCATCACGTAAATGGGCATACGAATATTGTTGAGCTTGTATGTGGCATCGCACATCAACATCTCAGGATATGATAGGTAGGCTTGTCGCATCTGCCGGTCTTAGTAGAAAAGTCCTGTAAGGATATTCTCCTCATCCTTCACAACTTCCACGACAGATCCTAAAACCGATAATTAAACATATCAGTAGACAGCACATGTAGGAAAAATATCTATGAAAATATTAACCAGACTAGCATAGATTAATTAGCATAATTAGATTAATAATTAGCATGGACCAAACTTGTTTAGATATATGTGAAACCAAATTACTGATGTAGGAGTTGGACTCTGCTGAGTTTATAGCTTAATATATTTTAATGAAAAACATTGGATTCAGTTTGTTTTGGTAGACAATAAAGTTGGTGTACTATACTTCACTATTCAGAGATATGAATGCACCATGAAAAACACAGAGTGGAAACTCGTATTAAACAAAACTTACCACTGATGTCAGTCAAGTGGCGGACAACGCTGGCCAATTCATTGCCACCTGCACCACGATGTGATCTGGCTTTCATGTTGCTTAGGTCTCTCAATGTTACGACTTTTCCTGTGTTTTCTTCTAACTCGATGCGTAGTAGCTTTTTGTTTGCTTTCACCCTCATGAGATCACTGGCTAGCTTTGTGTTCAGCGTTCTTTGGCGTGGAAGATGGCTATACACATTCTGAAAATGCAATTTTCATGTTTGCATGTTTGCTGCGCATACAATGGGAAAGTGTGCACACTAGGACAGTCAAAACTGAAAATACTTCTGTGTTAACATTTTGACAAGACGTGAAATAATCTAACACATACTTGTTAATGTTTGTCTGTTCAATGCAAATCAATATGGGCACATGAGAAATGTTTAAGAATGATTGACTAATAGATTAACTTTTGATGCTGAATGTCACAGACACATTGGACTTGACCTCTGCGGTCATCTAAGCAAAATAAAATAGGAAAAACAGATAAATAAACTGCATGGCCCCTGCAGCAACAGGAATCAAGTCAAAACAGTCCAAACAGGATTCAGCTTGCTCTGAATTGCTTTACTGTTACCAAAGATTCAGTATATAAATAAATATATATAACTGTAGAAAGATAGACAGATAACAAAATAGATAGACAAATAATTAAATAAATAGATATCTAAATACATAGCAGTCATTCCACGTAAGTGTATATATACACTAAAGTTGAAAACTGAAGTGAGAGCTATAGTGCCATGAATTATCTTTTTGAATGATGAAATAATGAAATGGTTTAAATCCAAAATTTCATGTAAATAGGCCCTTTTATTAAAGAATCACAGCTTCTTCAATAGTGTCACGAGAGTCACATACTTAGGAAGATGTTGCTCATTTCAGAAGAGGGTTCTGTTGTGGTATCTCATCACCGCTAAACTCTGAACACTGATTATGATTTGGTAGCCATATTTCAAGTCCTTATTTCTCATATCACTCCGCCGCCGCAGCCTCATCACCTATCCATATAGTACTACCACATCTCCCTCACAACGGTAAGAAATTAGCAATATCATAAACATTACACAAACTACAAATATTACAGAAATTACAAGTAAGCATATGACATATATGCAATTAACATACAAGCAATTACGAACACGCAGAGAGAGGGGTGTCCATGACCAATCCGAACTGATGCAACCACATGATATAGAGGCTGAAAGCCTTCTCAACCACATGGAGCAAGTGGGATATCTTGTGATGATCAGTGGTATAAAACTCAGACACTGCCCACCCACAGTTGTTCTCTTCTAGCTTGATGAAGGGTAAGCCATGATTTATCTCTAACTCCGCAGTGTCTACGGCAATCGACCAGTTCATGATGTTTGACGTCGTGGTTGTTTTCACAAGAAGCCACAAGGGGAACCCTGGCAGCTGCTTCATCACGTACTCGTCTGCTTTTGTAGCTTGGTTCCTAGTTATGTTTAGTTCCTCTATGAGGCAGCTGATCAGGCTTAGCGCCGACCCCATGTTGGTGTTTTTGAAGGCCTTAAATGTGTTGAGATGTTTGGCAAGCATTGGATCATCCAGACCGGTTTCCTCAGTTAACTTCAACACAACTTTCTCATCATCTCTTATGTTGTCCTTGAACTTCACTAGAGTCTCCCTGACTTCGGGCCCAAGGAAGGCATCTATGTCTGCTGTAGAGACATCTGGGTGGAAGGGTAGTTTGGACTTTTCCTTAGCCTCTTTGACTTCCGGTGTGTTTCTCCACCTCTTACCCATAAGACCCCTAGATGCAAAAGCAAGTCTTAGTTCAGGGGGGAGCTTAAACTTTATCCTATTCTTCTGCCTCATCCTCTTTTTCATAAGGCTGTCACTGGGCCCTTTTCTGCCATTCCCTTTCCGCTTGTTCCTCTCTTCGTCCTTGATTTCCCACTCCTTATCCTTCATGGTTCGATACTCTTGATACTTCGCTGAAGCTTTCCTCCATGTTCGAATCATGAAGCTATCCTCATCTTTGTCAAACTTGGGAACCTTATCTGAGACCTCTTCACGACCAGGCCCCCTTTCTCTGAATATGAGGAAGGGTAGCTTTATGACAGGACTCTCGGCACTCTGTGTGCCTCTCTCCTTGCACTTTTCACGGTAAGCCTCAGCTCTTTCTCCTGCGATTTCTTTTGCTTTGTTGGCTCTTTTTTTAGGGTCATGAATGGAATCTTTCATGTGTTTCCTTGTGCCGGCATCTAGTGCATCACTGAGCTGTTTCTCAGCCTGTGGCTCAAAGTGCTGGGTACCCAGGCCACTCCACTCTCTCAAGTTATGCTTTGTTATAATCAGGGGATTATGGGAGGTTTCCCTTAGCTTGTCCCCTGCTTCAACCATTGCCGATCTAATGCTCTTCCTGTCCTTGGTGAGTTGGCCATCACCCACAAGGATATTTCTTTCAGCGGCAGTCAGCCTGATCTGCTCATTGACTCTGGCCTGCAGCTATTCTCACCATTACATCATCAGGGAGTGCGGCTGGACTGTAAACGGAGTCTCTTGTCAGTATGATTGGAAACAATTCTATACCAAGGCCTCCTTCAGTGGCCTTCTTCATTAACCCGTGCCTATATTTGGAGTAAACCCCCTTTGTTGCCATCTTGTGCATGTCTGTGGAAGATGTCCACAAGGTTTTCAACTCAATCACAAGGGCCTTGTCCCCATTCTGCAGTATGTAATCTGGAGTTAAGTGGTCCGATCCTGTGACCTTCCCGATGGTAGATAGTCTCATCTGAGGGTCTGCCAGGGAACAAGATTTCCCCCAGAACTTCCCAAGACTAGACTGGTCAACATGATAGATGACTACTCACAGTATGTGGATGAAGTGGAAATGCCCGACAACTTAGACGCCACACTGAAAATGCAGTGTCCCATGGGTTCAAAGAGCTGTGCAGTGCAAGAAGGAGAGAAGGACCCAGGTGTAGGAATAGGCACATTGTTGTGAAGTTCCCCCGAAAGCCCCAAAACTTCGAGGTGCCACTTAAAGATGTACTGAACGAATGGTGGTACAATAAAGGCATCAGCAAGTATGGCAACACTGCATACTTGAGATCTCTGACAAACTACCTAAAGACACTCATGTGGCTCAGGGGGACTCCTAAGGAGAGTAGTCCAATCCCCTTTCCCCTCACAAGTGGCGATGGCCAACTTTGTGACAGAGGATGTTAGGGATACCAGAACCCTGGAAATGATCAGCCCTGCACTGGTTCAGTCTACTGCAGCGAGAACAATTAAGGAGATCTGCCGAGTATCACAGTGGCCAGGTATAGTCCTGGAAGAAGGACCTCCCAAGACGTACGACACAGAAGACATGAACAAAGCACGCCAAAAGTTGTAGTGAACGGAACACAAAGATGTATTATCAAACACTACAATTTTCGTTACTTTTAACATTGCGTTATCATTTACACTGTACATTACATTAGTAGCCATGTTAACATGGTGCAAATACACTTTATGACGTCCAGTATGGCGGCGCGGTTTTACACTACCGCCATCTAGCGCCCGATCTAAGAAACGATGGAAATGTATCAGAGCTTACCGTATTGACGACTAAGCCTATTTATCTATTATCTAAGCCAGTATATACTGCGCCTAAGAGCGATCTGCATACATTAAGTGTATTCGGCTTAATAACAAATAATAATAATTATTCGGCTTAATTACTATATGTACATTTACCTACACGTGTTGTCGTTTATCTGTGACCTTGATAGGTTTAGCATACCATATTTAGTATGCAAACGAGGCGTGTTTATCGACCGCCGGTCAAACGCGGGGCTCAATTTTTGAGCCTCGTAGCGCTATAGGGACGTCACAAAGTGTATTCGCATTTATATTTCGATAACGATTGAAGTGACAATTAAATTTACTATATGTACATTTACCTACACGTGTTGTCGTTCATCTGTGACCTTGATAGGTTTAGAAAACCATATTTAGTATGAATTCGAAGCATGTTTATCGACCGCCGGTCAAACGCGGGGCTCAATTTTTGAGCCTCGTAGCGCTATAGGGACGTCACAAAGTGTATTGACATTCATATTTCGATAACGATTGAAGTGACAATTTAATTTACTATATGTACATTGACCTAGACGTGTTGTCGTTCATCTGTGAGCTTGATAGGTTTAGCAAACCATATTTAGTATGAATTCGAAGCATGTTTATCGACCACCGGTCAAACGCGGGGCTAAATTTTTGAGCCTCGTAGCGCTATAGGGACGTCACAAAGTGTATTCGCATTTATGTTTCGGTAACGATTGAAGTGACAATTTAATTTACTATATGTACATTGACCTACACGTATTGTCGTTCATCTGTGAGCCTGATAGGTTTATCAAATCATATTTAGTATGAATTCGAGGCGTGTTTATATCATTGAGTGAGTATAAAGTTATACGCAAGGTCATGAAATTGTTAAAAAAAAATTATTTATAACACAATCAATAACAAGGAACAGCTCACTGCTTTACGCTGCGTTCTGCAAAAAATAAAAAAATCGTATTAATAACATATCTGTCCATTAAACTGCGTTGTTTAATATATTAACAATTCGCTGCTCAAGAAATGAATTGCCATTAACTACTACTACTACTACTGCCTCTTCTACTACTTACTCTTCTTCTTAGGTGGTAACCAAATAGCAAATATAAGAAATAATAAAAATATAATTCAAATTATTTCATGAAGCTGAAAGATCATTTATTCTCACTAATTAATAGTAATACAGCCTTTTATGTGATATGCTTAGCTTCCTTACACTTATGCCATATTATTTAACTAGTAATTAATATAACGTGATTTGTTTACGTATAAAGGTATTATAATATACTCACCCTTGTAATATACCAGCACATGGCGTCCCACAAGTTGGGCAGCGGGCTCAAATGCCCCCAATCGATTTCCCCAACTTCCACTTCCGATAAAACATTTTTTATGTTTTTTTAGCCTTTTCCCTAAAAATAATCAAAAATAAACAATTACCCTTTCAGCCTTATTGCCCAGTGCAGTGCGTGTCCGCTGGTACAGTGCCCTCACTGCCCAAGTCGTTTCCTGGAAATACACACTTATAGTGCACTCTGCTGCACTCCCCCAACTTCCATCGCTCAGTGTTATCATGTGTTTCTATGCATTTTGTATCTGGTAGTTTGTCTGCTAATCAGATTAACACATGCGGAGAATGGCGTCCAAATTGCCAACCAGTCATCAGAAATGAGAATATGGCCGACAATATGCCTCAGATTGTCCCAGGGGCAGATACCAGGAAAATGGCTAAAATATTTCAAGTTGAGGGGGGCATGTCCCTGACCCCCCTAGCACTGGCATGCCTACAGCACGCGGGCCTGCCTGCGGCAGCCAAGTTACATTTCGCCTTCGAGCCATTAGAGCCGCCATCGAGGCAGTATACCAAGCATTAGAATTCTAGTATCCACACTATATAGTAGCTAGTATTCCGCGGATATCGGGACACGGCTAATCTAGAACCCTGACATGGTGGCTATTTTTTAGATCTACGACATAATATAAAACACGATTTATGTAAGAAAAATATACAGCTCAACAAACTAACTGCTAACCGTGCAATTCAGGATCCACATCTTTCTTTAACTCCTCGTAAAGCATTGATGGGGTCACTTGCAAACCATCAGCCAGCATAGCTCTAAAGCGCTTTTCAAAAAGTTCTCGATAAATCGTAAAGGCCATTACTACGTTGAAGTAGGTATCGAAATGCCTTACTTCGAAGAGGCAAGCGGCTTTAATAGCGGTATCTAAATGTGAATGTGACATTGACAGTCAGACAGCGGCATTTCTCTTATAAGTTGACCGCTAACCAATAGGGGGCCGTGTGGCAAATCTTGGATTCGATTGTCACAGACGCCGCCTTTTTTTCTCTGCCTGCGGTGCTCGTTTTGAAGTCTGTCTGAAATAAACTATAATACTATATATAATGAGTCTATAGACTTACTTGGGGATCACATGCAATTCTGGCTCAACATGAATGGACCGTGGCCGAACCTAGGAGGTTAGTTAATTATATTATTTTTTTTATGCCTTACTTCTTCATGCCTTATTACTTCTTCATGCCTTATACTGATATTCATTATTCATTGGTGATAAAATATTGAGTAAAATGATTACAAATCAAACGTTGGAGAGATTTGTAATATTTGTTTCTATGTTTATCTATGCTGTAACCAGAGAGACCAGGTACAAGATGGCGTTGCGCAAAAGATGCGTTATTCCCCGACCCCCGAGAGCGGTTAAGCCGCGCACTTCCGTGGGACTGGGCGCACGCGACCGCGGGGTGTTGTATGTAGCATCTCGCGCTGCCCGCTATACGAATTCGCGCGCCGAAGGAAGGCGGGCGCGCGAATCCGTATAGCGGGAAGCGTAACATCGCTCAGTTTTCGTGTGATCGACGTAACACCAGCTTGACTACGGCGACGACCTTGGGGAAGGGCATTTCCTGCGGCTGCTGCTTTGCTGCTCCAGAGCCGCGCTGCAGCAGCTAGCAGGGACCAGTATTTGGTGCTGCTGCTGGTTTGCCATAAAGTAAACAATATTCCGAAAATAGACAAAAGAGACCTTCTCACAAGCAACCCATCTTCGAAGTCTGGGACCAATCATGTGAAAACCCAAAAGATGGAGAGGCTGACCAACAACTATTTCTATAGTCTCCATAGCCTTTGGGTATTGGAGGACAATCAAACGTTATGGCCTTGACACCTCATGCCCTTGACCTTGTAGATACAACCTTGAGGGATGGTCATGACACAACACTGGGATATAAGAAAAATTTGTGCAAAGTTGATCATACATTATGACACTGACAGAGATTGTAGGGGATTTGACCTTGTAACACAACATGTGATTTTGGCCTTGGAGACCTAACCTTTGACATTGACCATAATACATCCTTTGAGTTATGGGCAGTATTTGTGAAGTATGTTCCAAATCAATTCAGCAGATCTAACGTTATGGTGCAGACAAAGTTTTTGACCAATGGATGGACAATGGATGGACAGACAAAGTGGCAACTCAATTTATCCTCTGAAATTAAATAAGAGCCGCAGAGCGTCTGGGCTCATCTGAGGTCTGTTGCTACGGTTATAAACGTAACATTTAAGTCGTGGGTAGTGACACCTTTGTTAGGCGCAGATATGCAGATACGCAGTTGCGTACACATCATTTCAGCAACCTTCTGCATTCTGCATACCTCCCAAATCCCATTGGTCGATACAAATCGCATGCCTGAAACTCCTGTTTTATGGTGCATTGTGACCCTAACCCTAACCCTATAAAAAAAAATACATTGTTGTAAAAATTCATTCTTATGAAATTGTTGTAATAAATCATGTAATTATTTGCTTTAATTGGAAAGAAATAGTTAAATGGATAAAGATAAAAATACATAAAACAGGTAAATAATAAAAAATCTGATGGGATTCGATCCAAGGACCTTTGAGCCGTAATCCTGTGATGTAGCCGTTGGGCTATCGAGGCATATTGGCTTTCCAAATTATGGAGGTTCCATGAATATGAGAACACTGTGTGTGACATCATTGAGGCAGTTAAGGAATCCATGTTTAACCCTCCTCTTGAGGGTCAAAAGATCAGACACTTGCTCTTCGCACCGTTTCGTCAAGCCATTTAGATTTGTGCCCAACTGTTGACGGACGGACGAACGCATGCACGGACGCACGCACGAATTTATTTATTTTGCCTATTTGTCAGGAGATACTGGCATTTCCAAGTATCTTATTTTTCAAGCGCTCACCTTTTCAAGCTACTGCTGGTGTCCTTCACATAGGAATAACTGTTGGTGTCATCCAATACACTAATGCCTCCAGAGAGAAACAGCAGTCTTGCCTTGTTGTCACGGAGTCTGATGTCTGCAGGTGTTGAATTTCTCTTTCCAAGACTAGAACAGTAATACATTTAACAGAATTAAGTCCGTAACTGTTTAGGTTAGACAAACAAATATGCGGCTAGCAATGTCAATGATTATGCATCAATCTGCCCCTTCTACCGTCCACAAAGGTAAATGTCTAGACTTTCCTACATGTACAACAGAACATACCTTATTAGTATACCAATCAGAAGTTTATCACATTGACAATTATTGAAAAAAATATCAATGAATATTCTTGGTCAACAATCTGCCAGTCACATCTACAACAGTGAGCACTTACTCATGAGCAATGGTCTTTGCAGCATGTGTGTCTAGAAGTGATGCTTTCTTTGGTTCAATAACACTGAGCATTGTTTTCTTTGGCGGCTTGTATTCCTGGAAAAGTAGAATTACACTTACTACTTAACTGGAGTTGCAAAGCTACATCGAAGGTTTACGTCGGTTGTGCAAGTCCGTTATTGGTTTTGAAATGTCCCCTATAATTATAACAATCAGAGGGGTTTAGCAAAAAATGTCACATGACCCAAACTGCAGTAATAGCTACAAGGATCATGTGGAAAACGAATCTGAGCAATATCTTCCAGAATGACGAAGCTATGGCATGATGAAACCGAGTAAATCACAAACAAATCACAACAAACAGTTCATAAACAAAGTCGATCACATCGCTGATTAGTCCAAAATAAAATATGGCCACCTTGCCGCCATATTGAATTTTATACCAACCTAATAACCCATATTACAATGGTCTCAGAATTTCTCTCTGTGTTTTCAAACAATGCAATGAGGTCCAAAATATTATGAATAGACAGAAATCCAATGTTGCCACTAGATGAATTTTTTTTGGAACTTTGAAATAACTGAAGTTCATCTATACTCCTTTAGATCTTTCATTTGACACCACTCCTGATCATTTTTCCATATTTTATACCAAATTATGCAACAGATCTCCAGCCCGATCCCTGCTGTGATGCATTACAACAACGTTAACCAACCTATGAATTTTGGATGTATCTATGATATATAATACATGTACACAATTTTGGGGAAATAAACAGAACAAGAGGAATGACATGCAAAGCATGTTCCATATCCCCAAATCGGCATATGAGGATCACGTGTATGTAATATTGTTGAAATCCGTTGAGCGGTTTTGGAGATATGCTCCGGAAAAAAAATCCAGACACACAGACAGACAGACGACGTAGTCAAACATGTCATCAGTCCAACATGATAAGTTACCTGTAAGTTCTGTCACCAATGTTGAGATCTTTTTTCTCCGACTTCCAATGCAGTCTGCAACCTGCAGATTCAAGTTCTCATCATGGTTATTGGTTGTCATGGTTCGCTGACCTCCTTCTATCAGTGGTAGGCGAGAGACATCCAGCCAAGCCATGCGCCACTTGTAACACCACCATTCATCCACAAAGTATTTTCTCAAGGCTGTTTTTGTGGCTGCAGGAATAGCCATCAGATCAATCATCTGCAAGTAGCACATGAATAGAACACAAGTCAGATAATAAATCGAAAACAGTGATCATCACTAAATCATTCGGGGCAGACAGTCTGCGAAATTAACCACTGGCCCGGTATCCAAGGCCAGTAAATTTTCCGTGGGCCAATGAAACTGGTAAATGAACAAGCCCGATGGGCCAGTGGAAAAAATGCAGTAAATGGTCTATTAATGATATTTCAGCTTCTCTATGTGATGATCAGTCTGAGAATTTACCGAAATTCCCGATATTTTGTTTGAAAATTTACCGATATTTACGCACGAAGGGTCGTTGTCGTAACAGGTACTACAGATATGTACCCGAGGTAGTTTTAGGTTGTTTAGTATTATGTTTATATTTTTATATGAGGTATGTTTAGGGTTAGGGTTAGGGTTAGAGTTAGGGTTAGGGTTAGTGTTAGGGTTAGGGTACTCTTCTGTACGTAGTACAAGTCTGGTACACTTTGTGTATACATATATGTACCTCGGGTACATATCTGTAGAACCTGTTACGACAACGACCCATTGAGCGATATTTACCGATAGGGCATCATATTCCCGATCTTAAGTAGGGGAAGTAACTAGTCAACAGCATGCGTGTTTGTCGCCGCTAGAGGTCGGAATAACTTCCGGTTTCCGGTTCTGGTTTTCAACGTAGCCTTGAACGTGTTGGCTAGGTTACTGTTCGAAGTCGAAATGAGCTTTCTGATTATGAATGAGCGTGATGACAATGAGTGCGATGGCAGTGACAATGAGATGGGGGAGAGGGAAGTGGATAATTTTTTGTTCAATTTTATGAAAGAATAAATCTCTAAGAATACACCAAAGAGTTTTGTTTCGCTTTTCATAATATGATGATCATTGATTAGGGCCTGTAAAACCTAGTGTGGCCCAGTGAATTATACATTTTACAGGCCCGCTGGGCCAATGAGTGTGGAAGTTTTTCGTGAAGACTGGGCAGAGACCATGGGTACGGTACATTGGTTATGGAAATGGAATATCAAAATTAATAATAGTACATTCAATATTACAATTTAAAAGGCATTAGTCATTAAATTTTAAGGGGATATAATCCATGGTACCCAACTTTGTCTCATATTGACTACTGCATGGAGAGTTTAGGGACAGAGGAAAGCAGATGTCCTATTCTATCCTATTCTATTTTTCCATATTTTTATGACAGTATCCTTAATCGATGTAAACAAACCTCAAGAAAGAGAATCCATCGCTGATTTGCCGAGGCCCTGTCCAGGGACCGTGCCACAATCTTGAAGCCAAGTACAATGATGTAAGATGCGACAAGGCACACATTAATTGATTTCAACTTTTCCATTAAGGCTTTGACAATGTGAAACCAACAAAGAATGTGCTGGAGGTCAAGCCACTGACAAGCATTTGCTGATGGTTCATGCTTGTCAATCATGCCCATGGGTTTGTATGGCACAATAGCTGCACACTGGGTGTTCCTTCTGTATCCCATGTTCCCTGGCAGTCTGACGTAATCAAATGGATGCTGGCAGTTCTCTCTGTCGCACGGCACATTTTCAACAATTGCCCTCAGGGTCAGGTAGATCGAATCAGTGTTTTCCCTATTCACAATAGAAAATGCAGACGGACAGCCAAAGCCATCCTTGTGCTGTGTGATGCTTGTCATTAGACAAGCACCATCGTCTTGCAACCCATGTTTGCCATCTAGGCCAAGCACATGTTGATTATGACGGGCAGATGCAAGAGCTGTCTGATTTGACAGTGTTAGAACGTAACATTTGTCGATGTCCCTTACTTCTGCAGCATCATTGGCCTCTTGGTAAAAAAGCAAATTCCCCTTGTTCTTGATGTGGGGAATAGCAGCATGAACTGCGGTCCACTGACCAGATTGAAAGCCGTGTCTTTTTTCAGTGTTTTTGACAAAGTCTATCACACGGTTAGGGATTGGATGTTGCCTTGTGTCTTGAAAGGCATCTTTCATATTCTCTTCAGGTATTCCAGCAAGTTCTTGTCTGTAGACATCAAAAGGACGCAAGCCAAATATTCTTGATTTCATGACCCTGTCCTTGACTTGTTCACAAATCTTGAGGTTCTTTTCCGATGACCTCCATTCAACATCAGGGGGTACATGACGACCTTCAACTTTCACTTTCCACTCCTTGGGTTGTGATATCATAACTGTTGCAACAACCTTGACACTGCAGTTGTGTTTGTCGTGACGTCCTCTTCTTTTTGTACAACCTGTGATAGAGCACAAACCATATATATATAAATATATATATATAACATGAGCACCACACGTGGATATGGGGGGGGGTGGACGTCTGTTTGCGAGTGATATGGGGCTGTTAGCAATTTGTTATGGGGGCTGGTGGGAGGGGGGGGGGCATTAGGGCTGCAACAAATCGCTGATGTTTTGGTTCGAATTAAGTTGAGATTTTAGATCTGCCATTCCAATAAGTTTGATTCAATTAATAACAGCAAGACAACACTGTTTAGTTAGTATAACATTTAATTACATTTAAGAGTTCAGGTAAGAAGTCCATGCCTGACAATTGCAGAAACTAAAAAAAAACGTAAAAGTGGAGTAAAAGTCACTCGGTGACTAAAACTTCAAATAAATTAATAGGGTTTGACGTTTCTTTTGAAACTGGCTGCGGCTGCCATGTTGGGAAGGTATCGATATAAGTGTGTCTGCACCGACCTGTCTCATTTGCTGCCCGAGATTTACAAATGGTTTGACCTTGCTTTATTTTGAAAATCTGATAGGCCTCACTCTGCTCGGCTCAGGGACCTGCACCTGCTGGGATAGGCCGAGGCATTGTCATTATATTATATATACATGTTTAGTATGCATATTCCAAAATCAGGGCAAAAAGTGCCGAAATGGAACTCGGCCCAGTCCAACATGGATGGGTACCTAGCGTAACAGTTAGCCTTTACTTGTGTGCGCACACATTAAATATTGACAGTACTGTCCCACGCCTGTATATTCCTACAAAAGGAGGAAGACGAAAAGTACCGACATGAAACTCTGCCTATTCCAGCAGGATGGATCAAAGAGCCTTTCTGTCACCTAGTGATGGGACGATGGTCAATTATAATCAAAAATCGATCGATATGACATGCAAAGTGATTAATCGATTAATCGTTTTTATTTTTCCAGTTAGATTATGTTGGTAGTGACATTAGGTTTAACAGATTGATATACTGTAGGTGAATTTAAACGCTTAAATTAGTGGTTTGGTCTCAGACAGTCTTTTAGGGGCAGTCGTACTGTCGAACCCTGATTAACAACTATTATCTTTTAAACACATGCACTTGTCACAGAACAGTGAAAATATATTGTACATAAATTTATCATCTGACACAGCCATATGCAGAGTAATAACACGACGACATAAATTTGATATTTACACATGTATAATAACACTTTGCGGGACTGTACCTCGCGTCAGGACAGTTGTGAGTCGTGACGTAACGTTTTAGCGATTGTGACGTCAGGCCTAGTGCAACATCTGCGGCGAAAAATGATTGACTTGGACGCATTTGGTTTCCTTTTTTCACACTTTTTGAGACTTCCACAAAGTATTTTTTTGCCAGCAGATGATAAATAGAATATTAGACTTGTCCCATTTCATATTAAATTTATGTTACGAGATGATAATTTTGATTTGTCGCGAGCCTTGGCGAGCATGTCATGGAATAAAGCTTGTCATAAATAATAATTGTCATGGAATAAAGCTGGAACCAGACATAATATAAGATTCACAAGCCTGGACACGTGACACAGATTCAGGAACAGACAGATCAGTCAATACCACATGTATGTACTATCATCAGTTTGTTGTCGTATATTAGAAATACAGTGTATTTTAATAAATTTTGTCCTTACCATCAGCACAAGTGCCAAAGCCTCCACATGACCTCTGACAATTTCCGCTCCCTGGACAATATAGGATCCATTTCACCAATTCAACGTCTGGATCAACCCCTGCTTTAACAGCTGCTTCTTTTTGTCTGCAAATAAACAAATAAAATGATTTATAATTAGAACTTACATGTAGGTGACTGTTATCTGAAATTCAGATGCTACAACCGGCCCTAACACTTCTTTATAGCGCCTGAGAACATTGACAAAAAAGCGCTCATTATACGCTCGCGATCGTCACGTGCAGCTCGGCCTGTCGCAGGGTTATCGATTTCCCCCGTGCTGGCCACTGATTGGTTGATGTTGTTTACCGAGAAATACACGAGTCCGAGATCAAACGACTTCCTGTACGCTGTATAAGGACCGCGCATGCGAATCACGCACTTATATAGTCAAGGTTCTCAGGCGTTACAGGCAAGCCGGCTGTAGCGTCTGAATGTCAGGTAAAGGTGACTGTGACGTCAAATAAATTTTGATGAAGAAAGATGACAAATAGTAATAATTTTTAAAAGATGACATTATTGATTTTAATTTAGATGATTTTAATTACATTATCAATGCTTTAATTATTATTACCAAGAAAACTACATGTACTAGGATTATCTCACACTCACTCACTAAACCTATCTACATCATACATGTAACTATCTATTTATTCAACAGCGAGTTGATCAGTTGTGCGTCTGCATTATACGTCAAATTTATAGATTTTGATGTAGAAAGAATGCGTAATGTACAAATAATTTTTTAAAGATGTCATTATTGATTTTAATTAATTACATTATCAATGCTTTCATTATGAACTACATGTACTAGGATTACCTCACACTCACTCACTAAATCTATCTACATGTATCTATCTATTCATCAGCGAGTAGATCAGGCAGATGGGGCCGTTGTCGTATCAGGTACTACAGATATGTACCCGATGTAGTTTTAGGTTGTTTAGTCTTATGTTTATATTTTTATATGAGGTATGTTTAGGGTTAGGGTTAGGGCACACTTCTGTAGTACAAGTATCTGTAGTACATGATACGACAACGACCCCTTCAGCGTTGATCAGCTGTGCGTCTGTCTGCATTCCAAGCTAGGCTAGGTGCTACATGACAAAACAAATTTGGGGGCCTACTCACCTTCCAGCTTCTGTCAAACGGATATCATCCGAGAAGCGATTTCTCCTATTCTTGATGACACGCTCTCCTCTCTTAATATTAAAAACGAAGTCATCTTTGTCACTATCGTCTACGACGAGCTCGACCAATTCGGTTTTCACCCTCCGCTTGTCCCGATGGAGTGCCACTTGGGCAAGCTTTGGGTGACGCGATAGCATTTGTTCCAAATCATTGCCTCCTACGGCTACCGTCAGCAAGGTAGGTTCATCGTCGTCATCGCTGCTGTCTGTGTCATAGTTATTTTGTATGAGATCCATGTCTCCGATCGCTATATTATTAAATACTATTTCTCTGTCATTGTCATCATTGTCTGACGATTCACATGGCGATCGCACAAAATTCACACATACAAATATATATTTACATGGCGCGAACGGCGAGCTGGACCGATTTCCGGCTTTTACGACAATACCACGTGACTTCACGATACTTCCCGCCGAAGTACGTAAATGGAGCGCAGCGGTACGGTTATGTAGAAACAACATTGGTCAGGTACATTTGTGTATACAGATATGTACCTCGGGTACATATCTGTATACCTGTTACGACAACGAGCCTTTGAGCAATACTGAGAGTCAATCTTGGTGGAACTCATAATTGACGATATACAGAAACACAGTCATGTTGTAAAACAGTATTTGTACTCCACAGACACTTAATGGATATGGAAATATACGTACAAGTCATAGTGAACGATATACAGAAATACATAGTATTGTTCAGAACGAGACTTTTACACGCACATGATGACCAGCCTATCGTGCACTGTGTAAAGTTCTATACAAAAGGCTGAAAGGCGTGCGTCTTCACAATACATGACGAGAAACACGATGCAGAAATGATGATAAATGTTGACATTGCCACATTTCATGGTTTTACACTATGTGCAGTTGTATTCAATGAGGAAAGCAAAAACCAAATAGCATACATGGAGTGAGATGAAACTTCATTCTTGGCACGTGCGCACAATTGCAATGTTCATGTATGTAGAAATACTGCTCTAGTTTTACAGAAATCGTATCTGTACTGTACTCAATATTGGCATTTGGGCACATATATGTTCAATATGTACCGAACTATGAATATACAGCAAACTACATACAAAGCACGATACAAGAAATATTGCCACAGCACGTGCTTTCATACTATGTACATTTGTCATCAATCACGAAAGCACACATACTGATAGAATAGATGCACTTGCCAAGTGCAGCATGTTGCCACATAATGCAGACATGGGCAATGACACACATGTGACAATGTTTATGCACGAATCATTACAGTAGATATTGATACAAAACATAGTTACCTATATACAGAAAAACATAGTGTGTTCAAGAAACAAATGATAGAATACCTGAGACGACATGCCTGCTTTGTCAATTAACCATCAATATATATAGTGTTGAGAGAGTCGTAGAAAATGTTTTAAGTCCAAAAATGAACACTGTGCATGCGTTATTCCGTGACATGAAAGTAAGCTGACATTAATAATGGCCTACCGTGAGATAAAATGTGTGATAAAGCAGAAAAATACAATGTACATTTAGAATCCCCTACCGTGAGCGTAAATGTGTTGTTTTAAGCAGGAAATAAGCATTTAAATTAAGAAAACCCTACCATGAGAGTAAATGTGTGGGTTTTTAAGTGGGATAGCACAATGACATTTTGGAATGCCCTACCGTCAAAGTAAATCTGTGTTATATTAACACGAAAGGATGGGGCCAAATTTAAATGTAGAATCTGTCATAACGCATGCCAACGCATTATAAGTTATAATAACGCATGATAACGGAGTGTCTGTCTTTTGGACGTACAAATATGTATGAATGCGTGTTCTGACGTGTTGACATTATTCCCTGTGTGACCCATGCTTGACCTCCATCTTGAGCACTATAAACAATACGAAATGCAGAAAAGAGGAAACTCGGAAACTGAACAAGTTGTGTGTCGTTTCAGGTCTTGCATAAGAAACACCATAACGCTTGCCAACGCATATCAGCAAGTTAGTATAGAGTTGGGAGAAATTCTTGTCACAATGAAAGTATGCTGAAAGCAACTCATATGAACACATTTTGTGGTGTGGGGCAAAATATTGCTTCTAAACACATTTTACATGACATGTGACACTCAGTATTACTATAGCGCGCACACTCTCACTATGTAGTTCGATTCAATAGCGAAAGCACAAATACAAATAGAATGTATGAAGTTTGAAAGTGCAGCATATTGGCACATACTGCAGAAATGACGAACGAGACAAATGTCACGATATTTATGGAGGAATACTGAGTCAATCTTGGTCGAACGCATAATTGACGATATACAGAAACACATGTTGTGAAACAGTATTTGTTCTCGACAGACACTTAATGGATGTGCAAATATTCGTACAACGTATAGTGAACAATATACAGAAATACATAGTATTGTTGAGGAGAGTTTTACACGCACATTCGGTCAATTGTGATAACCAACCTATCATGCACTGTGTATAGTTCTATACAAAAGCGTGCGTGTTCAGAATACATGATGAGAAACACGATGGAGAAATGATGATAAATGTTGACATTGCCACATTTCATGGTTTTACACTATGTGCAGTTGTATTCAATGAGGAAAGCAAAAACCAAATAGCATACATGGAGTGAGATGAAACTTCATTCTTGGCACGTGCGCACAATTGCAATGTTCATGTATGTAGAAATACTGCGCTAGTTTTACAGAAATCGTATCTGTACTGTACTGAATATTGGCATTTGGGCACATATATGTTCAATATGTACCGAACTATGAATATACAGCAAACTACATACAAAGCATGATACAAGAAATATTGCCACAGCACATGGTTTCATACTATGTACACTTGTCATCAATCACGAAAGCACACATACTGATAGAATAGATGCACTTGCCAAGTGCAGCATGTTGCCACATAATGCAGACATGGGCAATGACACACATGGGACAATGTTTATGCACAAATCATTACATTAGATATTGATACAAAACAGTTACAGAAAAACATAGTATAGCAGCACTTTCTTATACACTGACATATGCTTGACTCTGATGAACCAAGGATCATGCACTGTGTATAGTTATATACAAAAGCCATTCCAATAACATCCTGCACTTTCCTCAGTTACTGCAGGTGATAGTGGAAGACATCCAAAATGCACTGAATGTGAGAAAAGGCCTTATGCTGCACGTTCGACGACACGTATGGTAGCAAACTCCTGCCATAGCAGCCCTGAATTTTGCTGTCTGGCAAGCGCAAAAACGGCCTCTCCACTCGCCTTCATGCCACGCACATCAGTAGGTGGCAATGCAGCATTCCTAAAGTGCCACTGTGCCTCGAAGGCCTTGCGAGCGGTGATGTTGTTGGCCTCCTGACCAGTACCTGGAAAACCAGACAAGTACGACGAGACCCCATGGTCGAAGAAGTGGATCATTTGTAAACCGAGAACCATGGCCACTATTATGCTGTAGCAAACGTCG
Organism: Priapulus caudatus; assembly: GCF_000485595.1. NCBI lineage: Eukaryota > Metazoa > Priapulida > Priapulimorpha > Priapulimorphida > Priapulidae > Priapulus > Priapulus caudatus. The sequence continues at coordinate 51,070 of NW_014577738.1, read as the reverse complement.
ACGAATGGAACCAGTCTCTCCAACATGAGCAAAACGGCATTCCTTTGTACTGGCAATGAGGTAGACGAAGCCTAAATCAAGATCTGGTATCAGGTTTAGCATACCTGGCAGTGGATTGTGAACATGATGCAAAATACGTGGGCCTGCGTAACGACAATCCAGGGTCTGCAATACTTGGTCGACATGGCTAGCCCAATGTGATGGGACGCTAACAGGTTTCGCATAGCAGCAATGGTGTCTTCAAAGTTGGCACACGGCTAAGCAAAACAAGCAGCTGCTCGCGTTCCCACAGCCGATATTCCTTGTGTGTCAAACTGAGTTGTGTAGCCACATGTGGAAGTGTCTCTCCAATGGCTTTGTGAATGGTGGTACACACAAAATAAGTCAGTGGGAATTGCTTGCGCCATGCCCTTGCCCTGGTGCCCATCAATATGATTGGAGCAGTTGATCGAACTTTTAAGGTAAACTCAGACCAATCATCAGGAAGCTGTTCAATGTTGAAGTTACGCAGTCCAGGGGGTACAAGTTTAACTCGAATGCTCTTTCCTGCAGGCTGATGATGGTCATTGCTCACAGCACATACAACACACAACTGGCCTTGTGAGAAACGCGGGCGAGACTGTGATGGGTGAATGTTGTTGAATGTTAAGCGCATGACAGCACCCACAAACACAACCAATGACTGTGGTTCCTGGCATTTGTAATTCAGCTGTTGAGTTGTTTTAGCATTTGCTGTCATGACCTGCCTTCCAGCAGTTTCAACCTCATCTGTGGCTTGAAATGTGATGCAGTTGATGGCTGGATCACTAAGTTTGAGCTGAAGGTATTGTTGAACAATCTGTTGACTTGCCTGGCGAGTACCAACTATGCGTAAAATGTGTGGTGGTACCTGGTCCCATGTAGCGACACAGTGGTGGGGGATGCAATGCTCTCTGATGATGTTTTCAAACTCTGAAATTTCTAGGTCTGTAATATTGCCTCTGCGCAGATGTTTCAGAAGGGTTTGTAGGTTGACATCACGTTGTGCTCGCACATAGTGGACTAAAGAAATGACTCGGAAGGTGGATATCAAATGGTAGCTGGACCAGATTGGTGAACCGGAAACAGGTGGCAATTGTCGGGGATCGCCAGAAGCCAAGATAAGGACACCACCCATTGGGACCTGATTGTCTCGGATGTAACGCAAGACCACATCCATGACAGCAAACATCTCTGCTGAGACCAGTCCTATCTCCTCAATCAGCAGTACATCGATGCGTTGCAATGCCGCCATTCTAACAGGAGAACGGGCAAGATGAAAGATGGTGGTTTCTGCCATGTATGTTACGGTAGACCTTTTGTTGTTCGAGACTGGTATGCCAAAGAGTAAATGTATGTGCTCCCCTCCAAGTCTCCTTGCTCTCTCTGATGTCATTGCTACCAACTGAGCATTAAGTCCTTGTGACAACGCATAGGTTTGACTGAGAAGTAGAATGTGTGTTTTACCTGACCCAGGTGGTCCTACCAAGATTGGTGATTTCACAAAAGTTGTGTCTGGCACAAACAATTTGTCGATGGCCATGCAGCAGTCTTGGAGGGCAGCTGTATGTTCGGCAATGGATTCTTGGAACTGCTGCGGTGTCGAGGTCATACGGGGATGAAAGGCAATCACCTGCTGGAGTTTGAGTTGTTCTGGATCCGGAAAGTCTTGTATAATGTTGCTCAGCTCATGGAACAATGTGTCGACTGCCATAGCCCGCCTTGTGGGTTGAAGGTCAGCAACCTCTTCAGTGGCATGTTCAACCATGGCGCGTTGCAGGTACAATGGCAATGAGTCATATGCGAGTTCTCTGTGAAGAAGGAACCGTTGCAACCCATCAATTAAGGCTTGCAAGAGCTTTGCAAACCTACGGGTACCTATGGCCAACCATTGCAACTGTCCTTGCACATAGTTCCTTGCAAGACGTTTAACATCGGCTTCTGTTGGAATGGCATTGTGAATTAATCCACACCTGCGAAATGCATCAAGCATTGAAGGGGCACTATACAGATCTATTTCTGTGACGAAATTTCCAGTTGACAGCATAAGATGGATCAGAAAGCGCGAGAACTGTGTAGGTGTGACCTGAGTGAAGACCACATCATTGCGCTTCGTTTTGGTGACATCAACGAAACGCAGGTACAGGTCGGAGTACTGACTGTCCAGCTGGTGGGTGTTGTGTTCGTGCTGCAGGGTCTGGAATATAGCATTGTTCAAGTGACGTGATTGTTCCCCTGTTGCGGGATCATCCTGCTTGTCAAGGATATACGCACATGCAGACAAGACATACGAATGCCGTAACTGTACACGGCGAATAGCACCATCAATCCACAAGCATGTCTCGAGTCTATTATCAGCAAGTTAGTCCTGATTTGCTGGTAATTACTTGAATGCAAACCATTTGACATATAGTTCAATATTGTTGAAAGCTCTGGTGGTCGCACTGAAAAGCCTGTGGTTGGGTCAAGATAATATCTGCCTCGTGCATAATCTGCCGTAGCAAGTTCTTGACTTGCAGTGAACTGACGCCAGGCTGGTAAATGGCGTCGAGCTTCAACAGGATGTAAGTGGCCTCCTCCACCTTCGACTCTGGTGATGATGCCTGGCCTTTTCACAATGGCAGCGCGGTACTCTGGAGGCATGGTGTTGACATGCGTCATATCAGTCGGGTAGGTGACATATGGGAGGCAAGCACGAAACCAAATCATTTCAGTCAGAGCTATTTCGCGTGCAAGTGCATTTGTATGTCTGTTGGATGCTTTGATTGCCTGGCCAGAAATTTTGATGTTGATTGGTTGATGAACTTCTGCATCGATAGTTTGTGAATCGTTGCAAGACAAAGAGAATGTGACCTGGCGCTTCTCATCTAACCCTGCTGCATATTTAGCCAAGTAGGCAACCTGGAACTTGCGATCACAGTACTGGACATTGGTGCAAGCTTGCAGAGCAATGAACAGTATTGGCACAGTTGGAACAAAGTGTTCACCAGGTTGAGCAGGGTATTCCCATCTGCCACCACGAAATTCGTGCGCTGGTCTCCTCCATTCATGTGTCAGTGGGTCGGTTACACCGAGGTCCAGATACTGTAGTCTATGCATTGTTTCAGGATCATAGAGCTGTTCTTTTTCGTGAAACCTGTAGTTGAGGCTTGCAGGATGTTTCTGGACACGACAAATCATTGAATCATCTGCAGCCTGCCTTTGGCATCGACCTGCAGCACGTGTGCAACTATGGGTTTGAAGCTGGCTTGCTAGATGGTGGAGGCGAGAGAAATCTTCTTCATCTTTAACAAGTCCGCGTGTCATCAACGTCTCCATATCAGTGTGTGCTGTAACCGAGAACATGTCTCTAAGGTGCATCTGATGCGTTTGAGGGAGACCTCGTTGCTTTCTGGATGCAAAGTTATGCCGCCATGAATATGTGGTCGATTTCCCAGTGCTCCACTACTCTGGAATTCATACCTCATCCATGCAGTCTTGACATGTCCAAGTGGTCGCTCAGGGCTGTACTGGATCTAGTTCCACACATAGCGACTTGTTCTCTCCCAAGCTCGACACATGATGACCGCATATTTTTGTAGCATGGCGTCTCGGTTGAGGGAATCACATCGCTGTTCAATGGCTGCTCGAATTGGCCAAACACACATTGTAGCACTATCGTTGCACGTGAGTGTCACAAAATAGTCCAACGCACCCTCTGATCGCAACAGTGCTGACAATCGTTTGACTTCTCGACGAGCATCTAATTCATTCAACTGCATGATACTCTCACGACTCTGTATCGATTGCGTGCTATGATTGCGTGTGAGGTGCTCTAGGCCTTTACGACAAGCAATGACGGCAGAGTTGGTGTTCAGTACACTGTTTAGCAAAATATCAAAGTTGAACTGCAGGTATGCAGATTCACGTGAAGTGAGCAGGCCGCCATCCATTAAACGCACATACATGTGCTCGGTGAGTGAGGCAACATGGAAATGCCTTTGAAACGAACCTGCATCGGTGAACATGATGGCAGGCAATGCACCTGTAACTGCGTTTGCATGCATATTCCAGAAAATGCGTGGAAATAGCTGCGCCTCTGGATATAGGAGCGGCACTGTCCATTCTGGTGTGCGTGCACAGATTTGCTGAAGTATTTTCTGTGCAGCTACAGGTGGCTTCTGTGACTTGATCATGCGGTTTAAGACTTGGAGATGGTTATTCAGCAAGTAATGTCCAAGCGTTGCATTTGAGGTACGCTCCGAAAGGTAGCCGACATTAACTGTTGCAGATGAGATGTTGGGGCATGTGTCGGATGCATAATCATTTCCTCCAATGGCATAGCGTTCAAGTGGATGACAAGGAATATCGTGCAAATCAGTGTCGTTGAACGAAAGAGCAAGAATGTCCTCAGCACCATTGTTTTCTTCGTTATGATCAAGGACAGGAGGTACCTGAACATGGCCATGGTGTACATCTGGACCATAGCATCCAACAGTACTAGATGTGTCTTGATCGTCATGGGTGTCTAGCTTGAAATGATGGAGACACATGCCAACAGCACACTGAACATGACCCAAACCATGTGGACAGTGCCATCGAATACCAGCTTGGCATGTTGCCACACAACAAGGAATGGCGCACCCCTTCTGCTGACGCAAAAGATATTCATGATGGATGAGACACACAATCTTTGACTGGCCTCCACATCGTTGCAAAACATCGTCTCTGGCTTTTTGCAGTTTATTCGCAGTGGCATAAATAAGAAGTCGCATCTGTGATGATGACCTGTTATGAAGCCTTGTTCTAGTGGGTTGCCAGTAGAATGCGGGAGTCCACCGAAAAGACACCTCGACATGATACCCAAGTACAAGTGTTTCGATAGACAAACCAAACAACAGCATCCACTGGCCATCTGCAGATTGGAGTGGCACAGGTTCTTGACCACGAAGACGTCCTGGCCTTGTCAGAACCAGTAAACCCGTATGAACTGTATCAGTTCCTGGAAATTCCCACTGATCATTCATTTGCTGAGACTCGATGCCAGGACAAAGATACTGCAATACTTGTGCAAGTGTTTCGTCTGCAATGCGTGCATGAGTTAATGCTGACAAAGCAGTCGATACTTCTGTTAAGGTTGATGCCTTGACTGGTGTGCGTGTCATATGCGTGTTATGGGCAAACGCTTTGCAGATATCGAGCACTTGTCTAGCTAGTTGTTCATTGGGGTGCTGCCAAACATTGTGAAGTAACGAAGTGTGCAAGAATCGTACATGAAGCAAGCATTGCAATGTCCCATACAACAACAAACTCATAGGAAATGCGTCGTTTTCCCCTGAGATATGTCCACGGAGAATGTGAAATGGTCCGTGTCCAGTGTGGTTGTTGGTGTGTACAATGAAAAGGCGGTCAGATAGTTTTCTCCTGGATTGTGTTTGGGCAACTTCTTGCAGGTGCATGTCATGATATACATCAGTTGTTTGTGCATTGTATGCATAAGTGAGAAAACATGCATCATCGAGATCCATGAATGTAGCTACAACTGCACATGCTGCAATGACCTCGTCCATGGGCTTTTCCTGCTTGTACGTGTCAAGAGTGTCTAAGATAGCACTACCCTCAAAATGCTCAGCCTGCATTGCATACTCTAGGATATCTGATCGCTGTTCCAATGTGAATCCACTGCATATAGTGATGTTGTGTGTCATTTGGAAGTGCGGATGTCTGGTAGCAAGTCTAAGAGTGGACAAACCACCACTGTTGCCTCGTTGCTCGAAAACAGGAAATGAAGTATTGTACGTGTTTGATGTGCTGCTACGTACGACATTGCCAGTGACGACAGCTGGTGCAAGGTAGTCTGGAGCCTGGGGTCCAGTCTAACGAACGACGGGATTTGTAGGGACATGGAAAAATGGTGTTCTGCCATCGCAGTGCTTTTTTGTGAAAACACATTAAAATGCACAGGCCATCTTCTTTGTCTACAATGAGTGAGAGAGCGACAACACGTCTAGGTCAATGTACATATAGTAAATTAAATTGTCACTTCAATCGTTATCGAACTATGAATGTGAATACACTTGGTGACGTCCCTATATCGCTACGAGGCTCAAAAATTGAGCCCCGCGTATGCCCGGCAGTCGATTAACATGCTTCGTTTACATACTAAATATGCTTTACTAAACCTGTCACGCACACAGATGAACGTAAACACGTGTAGGTTAATGTACATATCTAATATATATTTGAGTTCGTATGTATCTATGTATGTATGTATGTATGTATGTATGTATGTATGTATGTATGTATGTATGTATGTATGTATGTATCTTCCCTATAGGCGGCCAAACCGCCCAAGCGATCTGGATGCAATTTTCATAGGGCCATCTCTTATACCCGGGGAGTGTTCCTAGCTGAAAAAAAACCTGCCAAACCGTCAAACTCACCGAAAAATCCGTGAAAAACCCCTCAATTCGTGAATCTTCACACAATGTCAGCA
>NW_014577738.1:21407-40602 GCF_000485595.1 Priapulus caudatus | reverse complement strand
AACTCCTCAATTGACCGATTACAGGCCGATTTGACATAACCGTGGAAATTGTTCTAAATACAGAGCAGCGAGTTGGATGAAAAGGCGCCACGAGGTGGCGCTGTTCGCGCTTCGCGCGTATATCCGGGCTGCAGAACGTCAAGAAACATGAGTCGAACTTGAGTACAGCGTCTTCTTCTTTAAAATTGGATAAGTTCTTCATCAGAGGTGATGATTTAGGCCCTATCCGAGCAGAAGTGTTATTCTGCAACTCCTTGATCGAGCACAACGTACCACTCGCAGCAGCTGATCACGCTGGCAATCTCTTCAAGGTAGGTTTTTGAAAACATTTTTGCTACAATAACTTTTTAGGCCCACTTAACTTTTTATTAGGGCCTATAAATTTCTAATTATATAATTTTTCTAGATAACAGGGCATACTTGAAATATACACTTTTCTTTTAAAAAATGAGACAGGCACACTGTTTAGTTTAGAATGAAGTTGGCTACCTCTAGAATTTTTTTTGCAGGCTATGTTTCCGGACAGTGAAATTGTAAAGAACTACCGCTGTGCTCGAACTAAAACTTCTGCCATTGTGAAGGAAATGGCCTCTGACACCACTTCGAAGACTGTTAGCTGAATGAAGTCTGGAATCTTCAGTATGGCAACTGATGGGAGTAATGTTTGCTCAGACACCAGCAAGGTTTACATTCGACCAGAGAACAACACTTCCAGGGCACAGGGACAGTCAGTATAGGCGCCCAGTAGTGAAAACATTTCAGAGGTATATTTGTTGACAATATGAATTATGTAAAAAAAATTGGCTGGTTGCACATAAGTCAGTGTTGTTAAATTAATTTAAATATGTTACTGATATTTATTTTAAAAAGATGTTTTTCCAGATGTGTCAACTTGGTAGAGTTCACTGGCTCCACATTTAGCACCATTCAGTGTACCTGCGGCTGACCGAGGCTGATGCTAATGTGCACACGGTGGCAGGGAAGGTGCAAGAACAACTAGATTCTAAGGATCCAGAGGTTCTGACAGATTGTAGAGGTCAGGAGATCCATGATGGCCTAGGAACTCGAGGTGTTTATTTTATATTATAAACAAAACGTTGTGTAAAGATGATGTGCTTGAGTATTGATTATATTTTCATTTTTATGGAACGTATGTTAACAGGGATTGACTTCTGGAAGCCACAGACCAGGATGTCCTGTGCATGACAGAGGCAGTTCACGGAGAGTACCTTTCAGGAAAGCAGAAAAAAATTAGGTAAGATATTGAGATGAAAACTGCTCAGCTAATTATCTCCTTTCTATTTACCATGTTGGTAGATCCAGATGTTAGATTATATATAGCTAATAGGTAATCATGCAATATATGTTTATTCAAAGCTTTTAAGGTCACTGTTATATACTGCTTCATGTTCATAAAGTAAAATTACCAATGTAGTATTCGTCCAGTGGTGTAGATGTTGAATGTCTACTCCACACAAATGATTAGACTTCAGAAGAAAATAAATAAGTTTCAATGTGAAAATTACTTAACTTGTACCCAATGTAACCTGAATCAGGTATTTATCAAACTAGTCATTGACAAGTTACTGACGTTACTCAAGTTAAGACTTACATTACTTCATCCGTATTTTATACGAATTTCTATTGCTTTTGCACCACTACGACCAGTTTGTATCAAACTACGAATTTCACTGAAAAAAATCGAAATTTTTTTGTCAATTATTGTCATTTTTTGTAAATTTATTATCATTTTTGACTGTCAGAATGCAGGAAGTTGCATCTCAGAATCAAATTCTTTTCCAGGGGGGAGGGCATGCCAAACCCCCTAGCAATGAATTGCGGCCAGAATTCTGGTGTGAATGAGTGTTGCAGCAGTGGATCCAACACATCACTGACGTAGTCGTTGTAAGCTCTGGTGATATAGCTCTGTTGCCATTGTACATTTTAATTGTTACATGCTTGTATCGCTGTCCACCATGGAAAGAATATAAATGAAATCATACAAGCTAACTAAATCATATAATGATTATCCTCGCTCTTATATTGTCTCTCTATTTATATATCCTCTATTTATTTATATATATTTGAATGAGTGTTGCAGCAGTGGATCCAACACATCACTGACGTAGTCGTTGTAAGCTCTGGTGATATAGCTCTGTTGCCATTGTAGGGGAACCCGGGGCAAAGCGGAACACGGGGCAAAGTGAAACTGTCTCAGCAGATCTATGTTGATGCTGCCATCTATCTGTGACTGTTTTCATTAGGCCAGTTGATGATGCATCGTTTTTGATGGACGCCATTTGCATGAATCAGGTATGTACATCTTTTTGGACACATTTTTTATGTGTTTGAACTAATATTTTTTAGAAATGAATCATCTGCTAAATCACTGTGATCTTGTGGAATTCTTATGTAGGCTATTTTGTTCAATCTAAGGCCTATGTGTGCCATATGCATGATGAAATTATTTGCGTAGTTGTCTGCACAGCGTAACGCCACATGTATAGAAACTATCATGTGTTCGGGGCAATGTGGATAGGGCAAAGTGGAACAGGGTTCCACTTTGCCCCGACCATATATGATAGGCCTAGATGTATTTCATTATTATCAGATTATTTATTATGATATTAATTAGTACTCTCAGTAGCAGGTATGTCTGTCTTTGCATCATTTTAACATCTAATTCAGTAACATTGGCCTAATTCTGTCTTCCCTAGACTTACATATTGTATAAGCGTTCTATAATGAAATTTTTCTTTCATATTTTAGGCAAAATGGTACGCAACTATGAACGGAAAACTGAGCATCAGAAGTGGTCCGAACAGGCTATGAAAGAGGCAGTGGCTAAAGTACGTGACAAAGAAATGACTATTGGAGATGCAGCTGAGACATACGGTATTCTGAAGACAACGTTATTCCGAAGAGTAGGGAAAGAGGGAAAACCTGCTGATGTGGCGAAAAACGGGCTTGGGCGTTACAGGTGAGTTTTTATTAATGAATTATCTATTTAATGACACTCCTCACTTTGGCATTCGACACATTTAAGATCTTATCATGTTTCAATGATTGTCTTGTCCTAAGTTGCTGTTTCTTTGTATTTTTTAGGCCCGTCTTTACTCAACAGCACGAAAATGACCTTGCAGAATATGCTTTGTTCATGGAGAATCGTTTATTCGGATTAACACTGAGGGACTTCCGACAGTTGACCTTCCAATTTGCTGTCAGAAACGGTGTAGAACATCCTTTTAATAAGGAACTGAAGATGGCAGGAGAGGATTTTGTTTACGGATTTTTGAAGCGCCATCAAGCATTATCACTACGTACACCAGAAGCCACTTCAGCAGCAAGAGCTGCAGGTTTTAACAGAGTAGTAGTAATGAAATTCTTCAGACTATTGGACTCACTCTATGAAAAATACCATTTTCCCCCAAGCCGCATCTATAACAACGATGAAACTGGAGTAATGACAGTGCCAAAGAAGACATCAAAAGTTATATCGCTGAAGGGGAAAAAAACAGGTTGGTGCCCTCGTCTCTGCAGAAAGGGGAACGTTGGTGACTGCAGAAATCTGTTTCAACGCTCTTGGTAATTACGTACCCCCATTGCTTATCTTCCCTCGAAAGAATCTCAATCCCCTGTTTGAAGTAGGAGCACCACCAGAAACTGTAATTGCATGTCACCCATCTGGATGGGTGCAGTCTGAAATCTTCGCACAAACATGGTTCAACCATTTCCTGCGCCACACAAAGCCTACAGCCGAAGATCCCGTCCTTCTAATTTTTGATGGTCACGCAACACACACCAAGAACCTCCTTTTAATCAAAATGGCAAGGAAGCATCATGTGCATATCCTTGTCATCCCACCCCACACGTTGCATCGCTTGCAACTGCTTGACGTTTCCTTTATGGGACCTCTAAACACATACTATGAACAGGAAGTGCGAGTATGGCTCAGGAACCACCCAGGGAAGGTTATCACCATCTACCATGTTGCTGCTCTTTTTGGGTGTGCGTATCAGAAGGATGCAACTTCATCAATAGCCATCAGTGGTTTCGCCAAAACTGGTATATATCCCTTCAACCCGAACGTTTTCCCGGAATTACATGTTTGCTGCAGCAGAAACAACAGACAAACCCGCACCAGCAGATGAACCAACACCTTCGACATCTAATGCTGCACTACCAGTTCTAGCTCTACCTGACGCTGCACCACCAGTTCCAGCTTTACCTGACGCTGCACCACCAGTTCCATCAACATCAGTGGGCTCTGGGTTGTTGATTACACCAACTTCCAAGAAAAACGATCGCAATTACCTCTCTCCGGCTGATATCATGGGAGTCCCTCAGGTTAAACAAGCTGAACCAAGGAGCCAAGGTATCAAAAGAGGCAAGACAGTGATATTGACTGGCAGTCCCTATTTAAAAGAATTGGAAACCGATCTTAGTAGCAAAAAAAAGAAGCCATCCGCAAAGGCTCAGTTGTTTGGTTCAAAACAAGGAGGTGGCAAGGGTCAAAGTAGAAATAATGGGAAAGGGAAAGGAAAGGCGCAAAAAAAGGGTAAAGTTGATGGGGCGAAACGGGGAAATGATGAGGATGTCCCCTGCATCTATTGTTCTGGCCTTTATTCGGAATCAAAAAGTGGTGAAGAGTGGATCATGTGTGACACATGCAACAAATGGGCACACGAAGAATGCGCAGGGCCAAACGACGTGGACAATTATATTCGTGAATTTTGCATAGAATAGAAAATTTCCTTCGAAAATAATGAACATTAATGTCTTGGCTTAAAGAGAATCATAGCCTATAAGTTAGTGTAATCTTTGTTTTACAATGCCAATAAATGTAATTTTGACAGTAGCCTGCTTTCAGCATTTTTGTGTCGGATTAATCATGCATATCAACTCAGTAATGGATTGACCCATATTGTAATTTGATGTTTAGAGTTGGACACTGAAAGAGCAACGTTTTTGACACAATATACATGGAGTAAAATGACATTCCACTTTGCCCCATAACAAGTTTCACTTTGCACCGGGAGTCTGGGGCAAAATGGAATTTTTTAAATTTTTATAATTTTGTATATTTCCTTAGTCGTTTTTTAGATTAAATTTGTTTGTACCGCCTGTTAGTGCTTGTCCTAAGCCAAAGGATTAGAGCCAAACATTTCATTTTGTCTCGCTCTTTCATAGCGTTTTGGCCAACCAAATTTCTTCGGTCCACTTTGCCCCGGGTTCCCCTACATTTTAATTGTTACATGCTTGTATCGCTGTCCACCATGGAAAGAATATAAATGAAATCATACAAGTTAACTAAATCATATAATGATTATCCTCGCTCTTATATTCTCTTCTCTATTTATATATATCCTCTCTCATGTCATATTATCGCTGGTGTTGACATGCTTGTATCGCTGTCCACCATGGAAAGAATATAAATTGTATCGCAGTATGAAATGATATTACAATCCTTTTGCTTTTAAATGAATAAATAAGAAACACCCTTGGTCTGTAGCCCTTGGCTGGAAAGTGGTTTTGCGCAACTTATCAGATCGTGCGCTTTGAGTGGCGCCACCGTCGTAATCAAACTGTAGTCGTTAGTTTTAAAACATTTTTTAATATTATTTCTAATGGTGATTGAACCATGAAACTTTTCATGTAGCGTAATTATAACCTAAATTAGCTGAAAATAACCCTAGAACCTAGAGTAAACTCTCCCTTTAAGCCGAATAATAATTATTATTAATCAGCCGAATACACTTTATGTGTGCAGATCGCCTATAGGCGCAGTATATAATGGCGTAGATAATAGATAAATAGGCTTAGTCGTCAATACGGTACGCTCCGATACATTCCCATAGTTTCTTAGATTGGGCGCTAGATGGCGGTAGTGTAAAACTGCGCCGCCATACTGGACGTCATAAACTGTATTTCACCGAACTTTGTCATTACGGTCGGTCGTTGTCGCTGCAGTGTGGCTGCGCCAGTCGCCGCGACTTTGTCGTTTGTCGTTACGGTCGGTCGTTGTCGCTGCAGTGTGGCTGCGCCAGTCGCCGCGACTTTGTCGTTTGTCGTTACGGTTGGTCGCTGTCGCTGCAGTGTGTCTTGGCCTTTAGGTAGTAGCATCAGCAGACCTGCCAACCCTTACGATTTTTTCGTATTCCTTACTAATTCCAAGATGTTTTTACGAATGTACGATCAAACTGAAAAACTACTACAATTTTTTTCGCCTTGTGAAAATTCATGTTTTTTACATTGTGGGCGCAGCCATATTGGATCACGCGTTCACGTTGTTCTCGCGTGATCTAGAATTAGTCCCATCATTCATTGCGCGCATAACATACAAACGAAATGGCCGCCTGTTGGAAGAAAAGAAAAGCTGAGATAAATGATGTTAACAATAACAATCTGCCGAGTACACCGCCAAGAAAACGAAGTCAGTGGGCACAGAAATTTATAAACGAATATGCAGAACTCTTCCCCTGTACAAAGAAGTCAGCGATAGGCAAAACTTATGCACACTGCAAGATCTGTGTTGGCGATATATCGATCGCTCATGGCGGCAAAGATGACATCCGGAATCACATCAAAAGCCAGATGAGACGGGATACTAGAGAAGCGTTGCCGAAAGGAGGTGTTGATCCCAAGCGCTATACGCGCAGATGTTGCGCACAGTTCCGCGGCAAGGCGCACGCGACCGCGGGAACGTCCTACGACAGTATGCAGCGCTGGCAGCTATGGATCCNAAATCGCCCTGCATACGCCCTTCTGAGACTAGACATTTTGGGGTATGCCCTGCAACCGCCCTTCTGAGACTTAGAAATTTTTAGCACGATTCGAGAACGCCCTGCAAACGCCCTTCTGAGACTTAGACATTTTGACAGATTGAACACTAAAGCCCGGCGCACATTGCCGAACATTTTTCTCAAAAACATTATCGTAGCAATGTTCCATGAAATGTTCGGCAATGTGCGGTGAAAAAAGTTGCCGCACATTTGTTCCGAACAATGCTTCTAAAGATCGGAAATGTTTGATATCTCGAACATTGTTTGTCGAATGTTCGTCAATGTGCGCTGAAAGTCGAACAATTCTAGGAACATTTGTAAAGTAGTAACCAATAGCAGCACGATATGTGGTCACATGATTTTTGTGTACAATATGGCGTCTGCTATATCGCTGCCAGAAGTGTGGACTTTTGAAAAGGAAGAGATTATGGTCGAAATGTGGGGGCAGCAGCCCTGTCTGTTCGTGGTGGGGCCACTCTCCGTTTCCGTAAAATTAGTAAAGTTGTCAAAATTTTCTTGTGCAAACTGGGCATCGCCATTCACGCCGATCACTTGACTCTTTACAACACAGCTACTAGACGGCGCCACGAGGTTGTTCGCTGCAAAATGTTCGGCAATGTGTGCTCAGCAATTGTTCACCCGCACATTGCCAGACAAAAACATTGTTCGGGAAAATGTTCGGCAATGTGCGCCAGGCTTTACACTACCTGGCAAATGCTATTCTTCTGTCCTATAATATGCAAAATAGGAAATCCATAACTCTTGCTACAAAATGCACATGTACTTTATTTTCCTTCGGTTTGTGACCACACATATAGTAAACACATGTATCAAATAAACTAACATTTTAAACAATCTTTTAACATTTTAAACAATCAACACATTAAAATATTTGGGACACTGAACTTGTTACAAGCTGCATGTCCCTATTGGGGTATGCAACCTCAGATATCACGAAACAATTCTTTGCTCCATGTCATACTTTTTCACACTAGAAATCTGTAAATGGAATTAAGCCAAGAAAACACATGGAAAAGTTTCACAAATCAAATGGTCCAGTCCTGCACATGTAAAAAGTTAACACTAGTTTAAAAGCCAATTATGACAATTTCCTTTTTCAAATTTGAATCATAACATTACAATAGAAAACTGAAAACTAAAAATTGTTTTCTGCTCGTACGGGCATTATAGGATTAGGTCAATATGTTCTACTCAAGACACAGCAAGCATAAGCCTTTTCAGTATATATATAACCCGATAAGAATTTAACTATGCGTATATATGCGATCAACAATATGTTCTTGTACTGTATGCTATGTCAGTCTTTTTCTACAGCATTTGGTAGCACAGTGATGAAAATGTTAGTTGCATGATTTGTGTCCATTACTACACAAAGATCCATTATATTTTCAATTGGTATGAGTTCTAGTTCACTGTTCTGGGATGACTTTTCCAATACTCTAACATGGGAATAAGATTTACAAATAGTTTGACATTCCTGATATTGTTTTAAAACCATATAAAATTTGTCATATTTGTCATAGTGAACTTTGAGGAAGTACTGCACCTCTCCAAAACCATAGTTTCCATTTGAAATCGCATATAATACAAAACGACTATTTCGACAAGATGAGGCGTTATAAGCTACACTATGTAAAATCCGTCCATGAAATAATACCCTACTGAATTTGTTTGCATTTCCAAATCACATGTCTAGTTTCTGTAGCACTTGTTGAGGTAACTTACTGCAATCGATGTTTATCAAAGGATGAACTGCCAAAACACGATTTGAGATCGATTCTGTTGTTTTCTTTATTTTATTATAACTCACTAGTTTCCGATAAAAAACATCTTCTGGCGATCCGACCAATAACAAGTTTGCTAAATCCGGGATTTTCATCTGAACAGATACAGCATATATAATTTGTAAGTTAACGTTTTGAGTTCCATGGAACATGGTACGTAGGTCACCGTTTAAATCTTCATAAAAAAACAGGATTGTGACCAGAGTGGTCCTAAATCAACCACTTTGTCTACTAAATGTAGTAGTGAATGTGCATTGGATGTGTCCATACGTGAACCATATAAAATGTCCATCTTGCAACAAAGCTCTAGAAGCATAACACGTGCCATCTCTATCTCACCCAGTGGAATTGAAGACTTGAGTAAGATGAATATCGAATGAGATAAGAGAATGAAATGTTCGTAATATTCATCCGCAAGAACATGATATAAAACTGGAATACAGTAAAACAAAAGAAACGATCGAATCTCCGAGGCTTTCCAGTGGACAAAGTCACTGAGTGAGCGTGCCGGTCTACTAATGCATACTGGAGATTTAATATTTAACAAACGTTCGTTAATGACTTTCATTTTTTCAGCAGAGCCAATGAAATATGGCTGGGATCTGTTTTGTTTGTCTGTCCATTTGTTTATGAGAGATTTTGCAACTCCCAACAAAACTGCATGCATATAATCAACGGATACACCGCGTATAACATTAAATGCTGGTAGCTTGAACAACCAGCTCAAACCTTTTACACCATTAACAGTAACAGCTTTATTTTCAGCATCCACTGCATCCTTGTAGGTTTCTTCATGTGTTCTTAATTTATGATGACCAGATTCTGAGTGTGTTGAATGGGAAAATTGTAACTCGCCCTTTTTCACTGACTTTTAAATTCTCTCCTGGTATGCTGCAGTTGGGACAACTGTTATAGCCATTGAACTGAAGAAAGCCCTGTGCACTGGATCTAGCAGGTGAATCGAAAACCCCACTCAACATTACAGTTCTGACAAGCAGTTGCTTCCCACAATGTAGAATCTCAAAACCTACAAAGGAAAAATAAATGATCAACATATGATTATTTACAAGTTGAGCTAATAATTGTTCCTCTTCTCTCGCATTTAGTCACTATTTGTTGTGTACACAAAAATGAAATTGTACAGTGGATATTAATTGAACACTGTATATGTAGTTGCCGATTAACGATCATTAACTGAACTACGTTGTGTGTACAGATGTCACAGGTTCGTCATTTTTCCTATGCAAGTGAATTGGTCGCCTCTCAATTCAAATCAACATAAGGCCCACACTTTTTGCTGTGTCGTGCTAGAAATTTGTCGAGAAAGCACATGAAAAGTTCGACATATAAATCAAATCTTAAGCGTGGCACGACTGAGCCGTGTAGCACGCCTGGTCCAGTCATGTTACACGCCTAGTCGTGTCGCGCTAGCCGTTTGATTTATACGTCAAACTTTTGTTGAGCCGTGCTAACGGTTTAATTGGATAACTATATTATTCCATATTTAGGACAAATTTGCTTGGCCCTGATAAAGTAGCAATGCTCGATAATGCACGACTCGCAAAAGTTTGGCATAGAAATTGGGTCTAACAAAGATTAAAGATACATGTTTTTCTACAAAAATGTGGGGCCATACTGTATTCACTGTCGTCCGTCCATCCATAAGTTTTCCTTGTGATAACTTCTGTTATAAGTCGTCTTCAGTTAACCCTTGCAGATTTCAGCTGGGAACTCATTTTAAGAATCCAATGACTCTGGACAAGTATCCACATATAGATGTCTCAGCTCACACATACATTGATTGTAAAGATTTTGGAATTCCTTGATTAATGGTTCACAATATATTAGCATATCTGCCTTGTGTTCTCCAAACCATAGGCCTGCAAATATTCTGAATTTCCTTGTGTACCTGAAAAAAAATTCACTGGTTATGAAAATGCGGAATTAGATAGATCAGATAATTGTGCTGGTTCCACAAATTGAGTCTAGACAAACTGGTATATAGTGGTATGGAATGGAATGATAAGTTGCATCTACACTCGACAACTGAATATGGGCTTCAATACCGGTATTGAATCAAACCCGGGTTTCCAGACACCTGCACAATTTCAGCCAGTCGGGGCCAAATCTTTGAAACATGTCATTTTTATCAACACGCACCTGGTTTACACTTTTATGGGTTTAGATCTTATACAAATAGAAAATTGATTTCATCACTACCGTTAGGTTAACATAATCCTGTCTGGTTACTGGTTATATATATGATACATACCTCTTCCCTGGGGGTATTTCATTGATAGTCAAATAGATAGGCCACACAGATAATTTACTTGATCTGATCAGTGCTACACCATCAGTATTCATTTGGGTTGAAATATGTAGCTCGTTGCTGGTTGGTGGTACATTCGACCCTCTTACATAAATTCCATTAAACATTTCTTTATACAGTTTACTGTCTAAAACATCACTTAAATTATCACTTGTGTCTGTAAGCCTTGACTGTCTGTACAATATGATGTCATCTAAACATTCTGTAATGAAAAGAAAACACCAATATTATAAATGCAAAAATTCACAGGTTCAAACACATCAACATCCAATTCAGACGTTTTGCTTTACAAAGCTACAAGGCCCTCGGAAGCACCGCGGCCACTGCGGTCATGCCATGGCCACACCACTTCTTTGCCAGATTATGTTTTTTTTGACAGCCATTATTTGTTTTTGACCTAATTTTTTCACATTTTCTACAAAGGCGCCGTAGTCCCTTTCAGATTAGTGTTGACATCATGGACGTGTGTTTAATTACATAATATAACCACACATAGGCCTACTTAATTTGCAATTTGCAAATGTCGACAGGTATGATTGTAACAAGGTGGAGAGCACTGCAGTGTCAAGAGAGGATAGTATTGCATAACTAAAGATGTTGGGACAAGGAAAATATCATGTACAATGTAAAATGCATTTATCTCTACAACAGCATCCATCAAGGACAATCAAGTAGACTACCCATGATCCTATTTTCAGATGGATACTACAATAGACTCCTCCCAAGTCGGATACTCTATAGTCAGATTATTGTTAAAGTCAGACAGAAATTCTGGTCCCATTCCTGTTAGATTCCTTGTCCAAGTCGGATAATCACTCAAGTCAGACTGAAATGGTTGGTCCCAATGAATCCTACTTGTGAGGAGTCTACTGTGCGTGAAAGTCCTAAGTAGGCAACTTACCTTGGACAACTTGCTGCAGTTGATGCATAACCGGAATAAGTATAAAATAACTGGAGTCCAAGTTTGCAGAGCACAGGGAACACTCGGACTTTTTCCCATTGTAATGCTTACAGCTTTCACAGTAGTAATGGTAAATCAAAGAGGAAATGGATGTTTCTTAAAGAAGTCCTTGAAAACCTTCGTTGATTTGGCAAATAAGTTTGGTAATGCACAATGCAGTTCTATTAAAGTCAAGAGGTCTGACAGACATTCACCAGAAAGTTTGTGACGCATAACAAAAGTGACAATTAATAGCATGCTGCAAGCCAATGTTAGTCGAGCACCATCGAATATAGGCTTGCTAAATGTGGCATCATCAATCTGAGGGGTTTTGCTTGTTGCTGAATCTGATGAACCAATCCCATAAGCAGATGTCTGCCCTGATTCAGGTTGAGTATCGGTATTTCCTGAAGGTTGATCTAAATCTTCCTGATCTTCATCACTGGATGAGTCTGAGTTATCATCAGCATATGAATCAACATATTCTTTGTCAGGCTCACAATTTAATAATTCAGACATCATGTCTGTGACAGCAGTTTCCACTTTAGAATACACAGGCTCTTCAATTTCGGACAGAAAAGAGTCATTAGCTGTTCTCTCAGCAACAGGATTAGAAGATGAACTCAGTGCCTGATGTTTCTGGCGCCACGAAGTTGTGTTTGGACATTTAACGCTGCCATCAAACTTGTAGTGATTGTAAGGCCCACGTCTTTTCTTGGACATACTCATCTTGAAAAAATAAATAAATAAATAAATAATATTATACAGAGTGACTAGGGCCTACTACCACGGTAATTGACGAGTCACGGCAGTTCAGTTAAGTGAATGCATTAGTGTTAGAATCATGGCCGATGTTATTGGCACTTATTTAAGTGCGTCCAAACACAAAAATTGATAGAATTTCGCGTTAGCCGCACTTATAAGTGTGTCCAAGATGCACATAGCTCGATCCATTGCCCACACTTATTTTAAGTGCGTCCAATGCTAAAAAAAATTTCCTTGCCCAAACTTATTTTAAGTGGTACTTTCTAAAAACTGGAATGGAATCAACTCACTGTCAACTGGCACGGCGAGCAGCACTAAATAAAAATTATCAAAATAAGTGTGGCGAAGGGAAAATTTCAGCATTAATATTATCCGCACGTAATCAAAATAAGTGTGGCGAAGGGAAAATTTCAGCATTAATATTATCCGCACGTAATCAAAATAAGTGTGGCGAAGGGAAAAATTCAGCATTATCCGCACGTAATCAAAATAAGTGTGGCCAAGGGCAAAATTCAGCACTGGCCACAGTGCAAATAGTCACTTCGTAGATAGCTCTAGAACTATAGCCCTCCGCTCCGCCGCAGGCCTAGAGCTGCCCTATGCCTACTTCGTAGAAATCATGTTGTCATTGAATTCTCGCTCGGTCGATCCAGGGTGACAAATAACGCAGTGGCTGGAGGTACGGTAGCTGTCGGTCGTTGAAGCCCCTTTTTAACGTTAGGGTTAGGATTAGGGTTAGGGTTAGGGTTAGGTTTAGGGTTAGGGTTCTAGCTCATCTAAACTCTCAAATCATGAATTTATTTCCCAAGGCTTTATTTCGAAATCTGGCGCCACCGCCACCATCTTTGTCTCGTTAAGTATGAACCCAGCAAACACCGCACATTCTCGTAACATTTGCTGGAGGTTCTAGTTTGGTTACATTAGCCAAAAAATTCCGATATCGTTATGCATTCATTGGTTTTACTTGGTGAGAGAGTTATGTTCTTGGAATGTTCGGAAAACATTAACCGTCCTCGGATGGTTTCGAAACTCCTAATGGCCGTTTTTGTGATGTTGCAAACTATATAGCACAGGTATCAAATGTATTTTTGTTTGCGTTGTTCGCAGTGGCTACGGGGACGGTAGCCGTATCTTAATGTCTCGAGGCTACGGGTACGGTAGTCCATTTGCGCATTCATCGCTTTCCCACAAAATGTCGTTCACTAGCTATTAATTAATCTCCAGCCTAATTAATTAATTATTAATTAATTAATTAATTAGCTAGCCTACACTAGTTGTTTGGGATTGATTGCCAGTTCAGAAACAGTTCAGTTCAGTGTAATTGTTATTGAAAGCCAAAGGTTATACACCATAGATTAATTCATCTATTTTTAGGCGCTATATATGCGGCTCGAGTTGCTTTATAGTTAGTGTTAAGGTTAGGTATAGGGATAGTTACCGTATACTGTTTGTACTTGTGTGTGGGTGACTGCCGTACTCGAGACATTTAAGATGAGTCTGCATGCAGCGCATATACGTAGTGTTGCTGCAGTTAATATGGCCCTTTCGGGTTCAACTTCAAGGATAGAGAACATGGGTCCCAATAAAACCAATGTCATTTACATCAATATAAATATAATATTATATCAATATAATAGGTTAGGGTTATGGTTAGGGTTTACCGTTAGGGTTAGGATTAGGGTTATGGTTAGAATTAGGGTTAGGCACATTGGTTTTATTGGGACCCATTTTCGGAGGTTGATCAATATGTTATATGAATGTTGGTAAAAACGTTCTCAGAATGTCAGGAAAACTTTCCTAAAAAACGTTATTAAAACGTTACTGATAAATGTTTCTGCTAACCTAAAAGAAACATTCCCATAACATTCAAGGAACATAACTTTGTTAGCTGGGAAAGCGAATGGAGTCCCGTACCCGTAGGCGTAGCCTCGAGACATTAAGATACGGCTACCGTACCCGTAGCCACTGCCGCACAATAAAATCGGTTTGCCTCGATAAGTTCCACTCCAGTTCGTAATATTCGAAGCCAACAAAATTATTTTATGAATCTGCAAACCTTATTTTATAGAATACAAAGCGTGCTTGATATATTCATTTGGGATTTAAGCCGAAAATTATGATAAAAACTCACACTTTTTCTTCAATCTTCGTGAGTTCGGCACACCGATTTTCAAAAAGTCAAGGTCAACCTGTTGCGAGCGTATTTAGTACACGTGTTTATCATTGGTCAAAATTTTGTAATTTCCGAGCGCAGGACGAATGAAAATTCCCGTTGAAAGTTACGGTGGCACGTGTATATTATTAGTTCTGGTTCACCCACAGACTAACGGAATTACACTACGGATTTTGCTTGTTTAGCTACCATTTTGCTGTCTATTCATGCTGTTTTATTGTTACAATTTTCATCGTATTTCTCGGTCGTATAATAATATTGGAGAGTATTGTAGAGTTAATGGGAATGGAAGGAACACACGCAAAAGTGTACCAAACTCATGCTGGGCGGCAGTTTACTGGCTAAAAGACGGGAAAACCAGCATCCAACAAATTGATGGACATGACATTGACAATGACATGCATGATGGAATTAGAAAGTTTCGGCGATTGATTGTCATACAGCTAAAGTATGGTAGATCTTAGAAGACCTGTGGCTGCCAGAGTGTTGAAAACCAGCGTAAATATAATAAATAATTTACAGTGATGTGAATTTTCTGCTTTTAGGGCAAATTAGGCTGTTTACTGTTAGTCTCTGACAACCCATGGGCGTAGCCAGTATGTAGCACTGTCGCCGGGCCTACACTTTTTTTGAGTATGTAGCACTGTCGGCCCGGCCTACACTTTTTTTGGCCAAGTTATCTTTTTTTTTTAAACGCCTATAATTCAAATCCATAAGCTTGCTGACGAGTTTAAGAGTCTAGACAGGAAAAACTATTGAAATGAACGTAGTGTAGGGATTTCGGATATCAAACTTGTACCTAGCTAATAAACTGGCTAGGTAATGTGTATAAATCAAAGTAACAAAATGATGTATATTTACAACTACCGTCATGGGCGCGGCCATCTTATATCTGCGGGACTAGTCAGAGATTTTAACCGAGGGAAATTATAGAGGGCAATAGATGCTACGTATCATTTAGTTTCATATCTATAAAATTCTAAGGTAATTCAAAATGACTACTATAGGCATATCACTCTATAACAGAAATCTCTGTAGGTTTACCTTTATTCTATTTTTTAGCTCATCTGACATAGTCAGATGCAGCTTGTAGAAATCGCACGATTGTCCGTCCGTCCGTCAGTCATTTTGAATAAGTAGGCTCTGTTATAGCGTGATATGCCTAGTAGTCATATTACAACTTGGCAGTCTATATTCTAAATCTACATGTATATTACAGTGATATGCCTAGTAGTCATTTCAAATGGGTAGTCTGTTATAGAGTGATATGCCTAGTAGTCATATTACAACTTGGCAGTCTATATCTACAATGTATATTACAGTGATATGCCTAGTAGTCATTCAAAATATGTAGACATCAAGACGGACGCACGGACGGACTGAAGGACTGAGCCCATTTCCATAGCTCGCGCCCCGACACTTTCACTAGTTTCAGTGACCTGGGAGCTAAAAACACATCCTTGCAAGGCTTTTTCGCTCTATAATGTGGTATATTTTTAGACTGTTGTGAAAAAAACATTGTCATCAAATTCAGTCAAGAATTCATGAAACAACATTTTTCTTGGCCGCAAAATGTAAACAAACAGAAAATGATAGGCAATGATGTCCCAGATATGGTGCCCGCGGAATCTGCCACTTTGTCGACTGCTTCTGTGTTAACACATTTTACACACTTGTTGAATGAAATCTGCACAGAAAACTATTCAAAATATATGCCTTCCATTACCAGTTTCCTTCAATTCCTGGGGTGTTCGTACTTTGGCCAAGTCCATGATGCTTTCCTGAAACACAGTTGAATCAAGTCATAAAACAGAACAACAGCTGCCGGTTATTTAGCACAGTGGTTTGAGATACTGTATTACAGGGCAAGGTGATCGTGGATCGATCTCGATTCATACATCGTAACCATGCTCACAAGCTTTAATGTACCTACAATGTGTTTGTCAGCTGTCTTGTAGCAATGATAAGTCAAAATTGTATTCAGTAAAATTAAAGTTAAAACCACGCCTATCTGATAAAGCATTGAATTTTTTGTAAATATGTCGAGTAGAACTGAAGTAATTCACAATTGAATGGCAGAAAATATAGGTCAATTCCTGCCTACTACGCATCTGATGTTACTCAAGGCGAGTGTACCTGAGCCGACCAACACTCCACGGAACCGTAATTACATGTGAATTGCGAATTGTTTATACTGATTTATTTATATTACATTATCTTGATCAGCCTGTAGCTGTGAGAGGGGAGTTTTTGTTGTTCGTGTTGTTGTATATGCAATAACATATTTTTAAAAGATTATCACATGGGAAGCTGAAACCAAGATTATGATTTCCCAAACATTTTGTGGGACAAAAATGTGTGTTCAGACAAACAAATCATGAAGGGATATATATTGCATACTCCGACAAAATCCAAAATAACATGAGTATGATCTATGGTTGTGATCTTGTATACGCTCTCTATCAAAGAAGACATGTATGCGTCCATTTGGTAAAACAAAGATGCCCATCCCTCTAACGGTCCGGCGCCATAGCATTTTACAATGTACTTCCGGGTTTAAATATAGTGAACACTGAAATATACCGTGACAAGATATCTCAGAATTACGATAAAGAAACAATGCCGATAATATGGTGATGTCATGTCTGCTGAAAATGTTAAAATAAATACTTACCACTTTACTTTTCTTTAGTTCTGTTATGGATTCTATAACAAACAAATTACAAACAAGCACTCTTTTGTGACTTTCATTATAGGATCTTAACCAAATCTACTTCATATTTACTTAATAATGTGCCTGATGTAAAACATGATCATGAGACGGTTGATATATATATATATATATATATATATATATATATATATATATATATATATCTGTACAATGAAAACTAATATTTATAGACATGTACATGTACCATATTAATTATGATAAATTAATTAAATTCACTGATCACCAAACAAAGCACTGAACAATACAGGAAAACTATTATTTATAACATGGTCATAGATATATATTTCAAAATTTTGTGCTTTAGTAATGCTACGATTTACCTCACTCCTTAGCAACAGCAAATAAATCCCAAGAGAGAAGTTGCATATATAGATACATACCATTCTTCCTCTTGTTTCCACTCAGGCTCTTAACCACATTGTCTAGTCTATTCTTCTTCACTAAAACAGACATATTGAGTACTAGGTTAATTAGTGTAATTATTGTAAGAGTTGTACAGAACAGAAAAGTGTGTTTACAGACAGTCAGAACATATGACAAACAAGGAGTGTTTGCGAAACACGGATGCCTTGGCTCCCATGTGTGTGTGTGTGTGTGTGTGTGTGTGTGTGTGTGTGTGTGTGTGTGTAGTGTGTGTGTGTGTGTGTGTGTGTGTGAGTGTGAGTGTGAGTGTGAGTGTGTGTGTGTGTGTGTGTGTGTGTGTGTGTGTGTGTGTGTGTGTGTGTGTGTGTGTGTGTGTGTGTGTGTGTGTGATGACAGACTTTGACCTTCGACAGAGGGTCAGAGGGTAATGTTTTCTTGTGTGCGACACTCCACTTAGTGATGATACACATGTCCATGACGTTTTCAAGTTATCAGAAGTTATGCCCAGGTAAAGTGGTGATCTTAACCTAAGTTTTTACCCGCGGTTAAAGTGGTGACCTTGACCTTTGGGCGAGGACCAGGGTGTCATTTTTGTTGTTGTTGACAACTCCGCACTAATGCTGATGTGGTCATGGCCATAGAAGTTATCGTCACTGGTTCAGAAGATAAGTGCACTTTACAACTTTAAACCATGCGGGATGGAAAGACAGACAGACATTCCAAAGGCTAGATTCCCGATCTATCGATACGGGGGGCATATAACGTTATTAGAACACTCTAGAAGATTACAACTTGTTTATACATATACACATTAACATTCATAATATGACATATGCTATACAGTAAAAAATAGTTTTAAGCTCACCAATTGGGTTTTCTCTTGTTCTGCTGTCCATTCTTTACGCTTGAGCGCAGCCTATTCTTCAGTCTATCCTTTATATCTACGCCCTCTTTCTGCTTTCCCCCCTCCTTCTCTCTGCCGGTTTCTTCCCCTTTCCTCTGCTGGCTTCCTCTCTTCCTCTGCCAGTCTTCCTCTTCCTTCCTCTGCCTTTCCTCCTCCTTCCTCTGCCGGTCTTCCTCCTTCCTCTGCCGGTCTTCCTCTTCCTTCCTCTGCCTTTCCTCCTCCTTCCTCTTCCGGTCTTCCTCCTCCTCTGCCTCGCTCTCTCCTCTTCCTTTCCTCTGCCGGTCCTTCCTCTGCCTTCCTTCTGCCTTTCCCTCTCCTTCCTTCTCTGTCGCGTCTTCCTCTTTCCTCTCCGGCTTCTCTCCTTCTCTCCTTCCTCTGCCGGTCTTCCTCTTCCTTCCTC
>NW_014577738.1:0-21382 GCF_000485595.1 Priapulus caudatus | reverse complement strand
ATGTAGATGGCAAGTGACAGCGATATAACAGAGACTACCTAGCCAAGTTATAAGCCCTATATGTATATATATACCTACATGTATTTGGAATGACTACTAGGCATATCATCAAATAAGAGACTATTACTATTAGACCTCTCGAGGTCCATATAGAGGACCATATAGACCAGAGGACCATGTAGAGACTATCAAATAAGAGACTATAATAGGTATATTACTCTATAACAGAGACCACTTATAGAAAATGAATACATGTACCACGTACAGTACCAAGTTGCAATATGACTACTAGGCATAATTACCCTATAATAGTGGCTATACCTATATATAATGACTACAAAGTTTTAATATGACTACTAGCTATATAGTCATATCACCCTATAATAGAGACTACCTAATAATAATATCAAATTACTACCAAGTAGTAATTAATATTACTACGAGGCATATCACCCTCTACTACTCCAATAACAGAGACTAACTTTACAGCCTTATATGGAATTACTAATAAGTTGTAATATGCATACTAGGCATATCATCTTAATATAACAGAGACTATCTAGTATCTATATCAAATGACTGCCAAGTTGTAATATGACTACTAGGCATATCACCCTATAATATAGTGACTACCTATAAAGAATGACTATCAAGTTTTAATATGACTACTAGGCATATTGCACCTTCTAAAAGAGACTATAATATTTATATGAAATGCCTATATAGTTGACTATTAAATATTCATATATCACCCTATAATTTAACAGAGACCTCTTATTCAGAATAACTACTAGGCATATCACCCTACAACTGATACTAGCATCTATGGAATGACTACCAAGTTGTAATATGACTACTAGGTACATGTATATTATCCAATATCAGGGACTACATATATGAAATGACTACCAACTTGGCAAGTTGTAATATGACTACTAGCATATCACTCTATAACAGAGACTACCTATTCGGAATGACTACTAGGAATATCACTATAATATAGACTGACAAGTTGTAATAAATATGGCATATCACCCTATAACAGAGGCTAGCTTATAAATATGTCTACCAAGTTGTGACATGCCTACTAATCATTAACACGTTGTAATATAAATACTGGGTATATCACTCTATAATAGAGCCAACTCATAGAAAATGAATACAAGTTGTAATATGACTACTAGCATATCATCTTATATCAGAGACTACGGTAACTATTGAAATGATAATCAATATGCGTACTGACCACATTTGTACCTATATCAAATGACTGTGAAGTTGTAATAGGACTACTAGGCATATCACACTATAACAGATAAACCCTATTATAGAACATAACTACCACTTTATAATATGACTACTATATTACAGAGACTACATGTACCTTTATGAAATGACTAAAAAGTTATAATATATATGAATATTTTTTTATAATTCTTTATTTCCATACCACATTTACAACATATACAATATTCTGTTACAAAATCAATATACTAATGGATTTTGTATGAGGATATATTGTATGCATACACATAGACACAGTGTTTTTACTAGACATGCATGTAGTTTTGTACATTGTAAGTAACTATTTACTAGTATATTGAGTTATAGATGTACTCTCATACTGGCAAACCTTTTCAATCCAACTCGCAGTTACACATACATATATTATTAATTACCACCTGTATACTTGTGTTCGTAAAAAGACGATAAGTCCAGTTCATATAACTCCTTTCTGGACAGTGGTATATTAGTTAAAATAACATGAATGTATACAAATATTGTGTAGGAATAATAGTGATTACTGAATATTTTATATATAAATGCAATCTTCAAAACAGACTTTTAGGCATTTCGCCTCATAACTATGAAATGGCGACGAAGTTGCAATATGATTACTAGATCTATCGCTTTATAACAGTGACTTCCTGTATGTATGAATTATATAACTAATATAAAGTGTCAACAAGCGATAGGCATTCAACTAAAATGAACCCCTGTACCTAAGCAGTGGAGACTTTATCAGAGACAAGTTTAATTATTTTGACACATTTCTTTTGATTCTAGAATGATGAGAAACCTAAGAAGCAGGAAAGAGGAGCAGAAAAAAGAGAAAAGCATAGAGAAGGGGAAGATGAAAGGTCAGGAGAAGAAGAGGAAATCTAAGAAAGAGAAGGAGGAGGAAAGGCAGAGGAAGGGAGAGGAAGACCGGCAGAGGAAGGAAGAGGAAGACCGGCAGAGGGAGGAGGAAGACCGGCAGAGGAAGGAGGAGGAAAGGCAGAGGAAGGAAGAGGAAGACCGGCAGAGGAAGGAGGAAGACCGGCAGAGGAAGGAGGAGGAAAGGCAGAGGAAGGAAAAGGAAGACCGGCAGAGGAAGGAGGAAGACCGGCAGAGGAAGGAGGAGGAAAGGCAGAGGAAGGAAGAGGAAGACTGGCAGAGGAAGGAGGAAGACCAGCAGAGGAAGGAGGAGGAAAACCGGCAGAGGAAGGAGGGGGGAAAGCAGAAAGAGGGCGTAGATATAAAGGATAGACTGAAGAATAGGCTGCGCCTCAAGCGTAAGAATGGACAGCAGAACAGAGAAAAACCAATTGGTGAGCTTAAAACTATTCTTTTACTGTATAGCATATGTCATATTTATGAATGTTAATGTTGTATATGTATAACAAGTTGGTAATTTCTAGATTTCTAATAACGTTATATGCCCCCCGTATCGATAGATCGGGGAATCTAGCCTTTGGAATGTCTGTCTGTCTTTCCATCCCGCATTGGTTAAAGTTGTAAAGTGCACTTATCTTCTGAACCAGTGACGATAACTTCATGGCCATGCACATCAGCATTAGGCGGAGTGTCACACACAACAAAAATGACACCCTGGTCCTCGCCCAAAGGTCAAGGTCACCACTTTAACCGGGGTAAAAACTTAGGTTAAGATCACCACTTTAACCTGGGCCATAACTTCTGATAACTTGAAACGTCATGGACATGTGTATCATCACTAAGTGGAGTGTCGCACACAAGAAAACATTACCCTCTGACCCTCTGTCGAAGGTCAAAGTTCCCGTACCCGTAGGCGTAGCCTCGAGGCATTAAGATACGGCTACCGTACCCGTAGCCACTGCCGACAAATAAAATCGGTTTGCCCTCGATAAGTTCCACTCCAGTTCGTAATATTCGAAGCCAACAAAATTATTTTATGAATCTGCAAACCTTATTTTATAGAATACAAAGCGTGCTTGTATATTCATTGGGATTTAAGCCGAAAATTATGATAAAAACTCACACTTTTTCTTCAATCTTCGTGAGTTCGGGCACACCGATTTTCAAAAAGTCAAGGTCAACCTGTTGCTGAGCTATTTAGTACACGTGTTTATCATTGGTCAAAATTTTGTAATTTCCGAGCGCAGGACGAATGAAAATTCCCGTTGAAAGTTACGGTGGCACGTGATATATTAGTTCTGGTTCACCCACAGACTAACGGATACACTACGGATTTTGCTGTTTAGCTACCATTTTGCTGTCTATTCATGCTGTTTTATTGTACAATTTTCATCGTATTTCTCGGTCGTATAATAATATTGGAGAGTATTGTAGAGTTAATGGGAATGGAAGGAACACACGCCAAAAGTGTACCAAACTCATGCTGGGCGGCAGTTTACTGGCTAAAAGACGGGAAAACCAGCATCCAAAAAATTGATGGACATGACATTGACAATGACATGCATGATGGAATTAGAAAAGTTTCGGCGGATGATGTCATACAGCTAAAGTATGGTAGATCTTAGAAGACCTTGGCTGCCAGAGTGTTGGAAACCAGCGGTAAATATAAATAAATAATTTACAGTGATGTGAATTTTCTGCTTTTTAGGGCAAATTAGGCTGTTACTGTTAGTCTCCTGACAACCGGTCCTGATTATCGCTGATTTGTCCCTAAAAATACAGCTGAAAAATCACTGAGTCTGAATCGTCGATGAAAAGTCGTGCATTTATTATCGTTTTGGTTGTTAGTGAGCTGCAGTCAAGAGGGAAAACAAAGACTGTTCAGGCTTCAGCTGGGAAGTTATGCCGGTGCACATGAACCCGCCACACTTAGTAGGCCTATGTAGTATGTTACTAAAAAAAAGAGGATACACCTACTGCTGGCAACTGGTTAAAGGAGGCAGAGTCGGCAGACCCCTCCAAAAACAGCACACAACGTTTGGCATTCCATACTATTTATTAATTTAATGTTTTGTATTTCAGATGACAAGTCTAAACTTAACAGTGTTATTACCCGCCAGTTTGTGGTGTTCTGGTTAAAAGAGAAACAAGTGAGCTTGCTGTCTATTGGGGCTATTCCTAACAGGAAAGACAGACAGGAGGGGAAGACTGTAAATGTAGACTGGTTTGGAGCTTTGTGCCAAGGAAAAATTTTAAAAAGTAAGTGGTAAGTTATAAACTGAAATTATTGCAGAAATGTTATCAGTTGTTGACTTTTACTAGCATAAGCCCCGGTTTAGCTTATATTAGGCGATATTAATTGGCGAGTAAATCATCGGTGACCATTTGAAATATGCCTATGGTATGGACACGTAGGCCTAATGCAATTATGGTATGCGATCAACGGGAAAGTATTCTCCCGCTGAACATAAATTGTAATTACTGGTACTAGATATTTATGATAATATGATTAAAGATGGATGCGCCCATGAGAAAGCGAAAAGTTTGGTCGCAAGACACACGTAGCCGTAGGTGATTTTAGCCGGCGATCGACTTGGCAATGAAAATCGCCTAATGTGACCGGGCACAGCTTGAATGAAAAAATTTCTAATATGTTTAAGTCAAGTGTTGTTTGGTTACAGGCCTAGTTGTTCAGAAAATCAGATGTACTGTGGGTATAAAATTCCGTGAGTGTCCTTGGACCTCTAATTTGAGTTTTCTGCTAACCTGGTGCCTGCCACCAAACACTGCATAGGAACTGCCATTGTGAACCTATTTTTATATATTGTTTAAAATATTTATGCTTGCAGATAATAAAGATGAGATAAACCAATTTTACGAAGAAGCACTTCAGAAAATGGATGATGCCTCCATTGAAAAAAATAAAGGTTAGTTTTGATGTGCATAAGCTCCCAAGCTGGAGAATTTGGAAACAAGTTCATGAAATAAGTGCCTGTGCAAAATATATATGGGACAGGGACCGTTCATTTGTACGCATCCCCAAGGTAGGACCTCTATAAAATTTCTTATGTGCATAATGCATTTTCATATGTACGAAATGCATACCCTAGGTAGGATATGCGTACATACTTTAATGAATGGTCCTTCCATGCAGTAGAACCTCGATATAACTCTGTGGGACAACAAAATATGTTTGTTATAACCGATAGTTCATTATATCAGGTGTAATTTGAGTTGTTTTTTGCATTTTGAGACAAAATATTCAGTTCGTTATATTAAATGATAAAATGTTATATCCGTGTTTGTTAGAACTAGGCTCCACTGTACACAAAGACAGTAGGTAAACAAATTGTGAGTGAGAGTATATGTAGTATTTATTAGAGATAAAAAATCTAAAAAAATGAATGGCAGTAGACCATATAAATAAAAACTTTCTGTAGTGTAGCGCAGAGCACATAATGTAATGACTAACTAATTTCATTCTCTATAATTCACCTTACAGTTCAAGAATCAAATGGTAAAGTAAAAACTAAAACTAAAAGAAAAGTTTCCAATACCGGTACTCGGAAGTGACACTGACAGAAGCCAAGAAGGCATTTCTTAATCGTTTTGCTGCTTCAGGTAAGATACACTGTGGCAATATTTCAGAATTTCATTGACATAGAAGTATATATTACTAGGCAGTCTGCCAAAATCTTTTGTCAAGAATTTTGCTCCATCCACTAGGCACACAGGCATTCAAACTTTATTACTGGAACAAAAGTTTGTTATTATAACAGTACGCATTATTTATAATGGACGGTAATTAATTTGAAAAAACTGCTTTTGTTCACATATATTTGATGTTGTGCTTTTCATTGTAGGTCCACTGCAGCCAATTACGATCAATCACTCGGCGCCGCCTTCGACACAGCAGATGCCAGAACAAACAGAACAACAACCGACGCCACAACAAACACCAGCACATCAGCCGCCACAAAGAGCAGCACAACAAACACCAGCACATCAGCAGACGCCACAAAGAGCAGCACAACAAACACCAGCACATCAGCAGACGCCACAAAGAGCAGCACAACAACAGACGCCACAAAGAGCAGCACAACAAACACCAGCACATCACAGAACGCCACAGAAAAGAGCAGGCACAACAAACACCAGTCACATCAGCAGACGGCCACAAAGAGCAAGCACAACAAAACACCAGCACAATACAGCCGCCACAAAAGCAAGCACAATCAAACACCAGGCACATCAGCCGCCCACATAAGAAGCGAGCACAACAAAAACAACCCAGCACCATCAGCAGACGCCACAAGAGGGCAGCACCAGAGACAAACACGGCAGCACATTAGCAGACGCCAACATCAAGAGCAGGCAACAACAAACCACCAGCACATCAGCAGTACGCCCACAAAAGTACCAACAGAACAAACACCAGCACATCAGCCGCCACAAAGAGCAGAGCAACACAACACTCACCACATCACCCGCACAAAGAGCAGCACAACAACACCATGCACAATTCAGCAGACGCCACACAAGAGCAGCACAAACAAAAACACGCAGCACATCCAGCAGACGCCACAAAGAGTCAGCACAACAAACACCGACACATCAGCAGACGCCACAAAAGATTCACACAACAACAGACACCACAATACAAACCAACAGCACCATCAGCCAGATGCCACAAAGAGCAGCACAACAAACAGACGGCGCCCCACAAAGAGCAGCACAACAACAGACACCACAACAAACACCAGCACATCAGCAGATGCCACAAAGAGCACAAAATTCACCAGACGCCGACAAAGAGCAGCACATACAACAGACGGCCACAAACAAAACACCCACCACATCAGCAACCCTACAAAAAGAAACAGCACAACAAAGACGCGCAACAAAGACAGCACAACAACTAGTACAGTAGATTAAGGAAAAATTCGTCAATGTGAAAGAAAAAGTATGTAAATGTACAGCTTGCAATACTTTGTATCCTTCATTTAAAAGCAGCGACACACGCAGATCCAACTACAAACTGCCGCCATCTTGAATAAAAATGCCGTCCGCCATTCTTAAAAAATAGCTATAATCTCGTTAAATAATCTGCCGTACGAGACTTGAAAATTGACCTGACAGACCGTAATTCTGGTTTCTTAATCTCAATACAACAACGGATGCCATGTGAACCAAGGCTTTCGGCCGCCCATC
This sequence comes from Priapulus caudatus, assembly GCF_000485595.1. Taxonomy (NCBI): domain Eukaryota; kingdom Metazoa; phylum Priapulida; class Priapulimorpha; order Priapulimorphida; family Priapulidae; genus Priapulus; species Priapulus caudatus. The sequence goes on along the minus strand of NW_014577738.1, from coordinate 14,014 downwards.
TTGAATCAAAATGGCCGCCGTTATTTCTAAAAAATATCTATATCTCGGTCTAATAATCTTCGTACAGATCTGAAATTGACGACAGACGTAAATTGGGTACTATTTCAATACAACAACGTGGATGCATGCTGATCCAGGGCTTTTCCGGCCACCAATCTTGAATCAAATGCCGCCATCCAATTTCTTAAAAAATCAGCTAATACTCTCGGTCAATATCTCATACAGACTTGAAATTTACTGACAGACGTAAATTTGAGTTACTATTTCAATACAAACAACGCGTGATGCATGTGATTCCAAGGGCGATTCAATAATGCCGCCATAAAAATTACAAACTTAGCACATATTTCCGTTCACGGAATATAACAGAGCTGAAAAAATTTGCCGACTGGCGTCAGTTTAATACCCATTTCCGGCCAAGTCGACACGTGCGTATCCAACACGCGTGGAAACGATGGAAAAACACGCATTTTATCGTGGAGTCTAAACCACTGCATTTTCAACGCGCCGTTCTTCAAGTAAACGCGAACGTTACACAACAGTTCAAATACTCACCGCCGCAGCGCGAGCACAGCAACGCACGGCACATAACAGATAGCTATAACGCACCGCAGAAACGCACGCACGGCACGGCAAACATAAACAGATAGCTAATATTACGCGCAACGACACGCACGCACAAACAGAAGCTATAATACGCGCTGCGAGCACCGCACGCACATAACAGGTACCCGTATACTGCCGCGAGCACGTCACGCACGATAACAGTACCTACTACGCCCGCCGAGAACGCCACGCATGCACTCACATAACAGATAGCTATATATCGCGTCGCGAGCACGCCACAGCATATAACAGTACCATAACGCCCGCGAGAAGCGCATCGCACAAAACAGATAAGCGATACTCGCCTGCGAGCACGCACGCACAAACAGGTACTTAATACGCGCGCGGAGCAGCATCATCAGCACATAAGAGGTAACCTATACGTCCGCGAGAACGCACCACATAATAGAAGCATATATACGCGCGCAGAAAGCACCACGCACATAACAGACACACTATACGAAACGCGCGAGCCACGACGCACATCAACATGCGTTTTTGTTACCTATATAACGCCGCGCGAAGAACGCAACTCACTGCACCACATAACAGATATCTATATATCCCGGAGCACGTCACGCACATAACAGTACCATACGCCCGCGAGAACGCAAACGCACCACATAACAGATAGCTATATATGGCGCGCCCGAGCACGCATGCACATAACAGTACGGGCCTATATGCGCCGCGAGAACGGCACGCACGCACATAACAGATAAAGCTAAGGTAGACGGCGCGGAAAGACAGGAGCTACCGGCATGGCAGCGATAACAGTACTAATAGTACGCGGCCTCTCTGTGCGACGGAGCTGCATGACGCACTAACTACGCACCATAAACACAATAGTCTATACTTTAAATCTCGGTCCTTGTCCGTGTTCCTCGCGCTAAGCCACGCACGCACATTTACAGCATAGGCAGAGTAATAGTACTCCTGCGCGAGCACGGTATTGCTTTATGTGCAAATGCCCGTCTCTTGCTGCCGTCACGGTGTCATGACGCCTTTTAATATTCTTTATCTTGCCGTGGGTTGATCACTAACAATAAATCCTAACATTACGCTACCAAGCGAGATTGCGCTAACGCAGTTTTCGCATACATGAACAGCCATACGATATCGCGCTACCGCGAGCCTAACGCACACTATGGCAGCATACCGTACCTATAGTCGTATCTGGTAGTTGCGCGCGAGCGGACGTGTCGACTTCGATCACTGATTAGAAGAGTATTACACGTATATTCTCTTCAATACGCGCAAGACACAGCGACGTTTGTTGTGTTCACATATAATATGGAAGTCTATATAAACGTGTCGCCGATTTATATGCTTAGTTTCTTGTTCGTTGGGCCTGATGTGCTACGTCAGGTGCTTGCGTGCTCGGTTTAGCTTTTTTTTTTTGTTTTTTTTTTTTTTTATACGCGCGCGAACACGTCACGCACAAACAAATACACACTTAATAGCACTACCGACGCATGAGCACGCACGCACGATACAGGTATCCTCTATATACGACACTCGCGATGTTCACACGTTACAACAGCTGTGTCCGCTTGACACCTTGATAGTCTAGCATGGTCTTAGCCAAATTATCAGGGCGCTGCAGGCGCCTGTGCTGGGTAACAGATAACTAAATACGGACGCGCCGAGCGACCACGCAACATAACAAGGTACTAAACGTCGAGTAGCGTGGTGGGAACTTAGGGCCCGCGAGACGATGAAGCTCACAAGGCACGGCTACGCGCCAGATGCCCAAGGTTCGCAGCATCATTGCACATAACAATAAGCATACTATCGCGCGAAATGTAAAAATAGCGGCCAGCACGCATCTAGCACATAAACAGGTCCGTTGTATACGGAGCACGACGCGGGCAACTGCAACCCGGCGGACAGCGCACTAGCGCCACAAACAGAATAGCTAATATACTAAGGGGCACGCGCGAGCCGAGCAACGCAGACATGGCACATGAAAAGGTACGCCACTCATGTGACTTGTTCCGTTTAGAGTTAACTGGACGAGGACGCGTGCCCGGACGCCCGCCGGCGAGAGAGGCCGAAGCACAGCACGCACACAAGGGAGATATACTATAGTACTAAGCTAGGTATAATAGATTAAACTGCAGCGCAGCAACGCACTAAGAGCACAAGATTTACAGTAGAGTAGCTATTATAAAACGTCGAAATGGCCCGGGGAGCCGGCGGCCGTTCGGATAGCTCGCGCAGCGACGAAGCTACCGTATCACGCGGGAGTGCCGATTCGCGCGCGGGCCACATGAACAGATGACCGTAATAACGCAACCGCGGATATAGACGCACGCATCATAACAATACTATAACTGATCGCAACAAGTATATAGTGCTGTTTGCCAGCAGGACAATGTAACCGCACATGCGAGTGACAATCTCGACAACTTTTGACAATGCAAGTTCGCAGACATTTGTTCTAACATTAACAATAGTATTCATTTTAACTGCCAGCACTGTTCATTCGTGACTGTAATAACTACAACTATTGTCCTGAAATTATCTCTCATCTCACCACTGGGATTCCGATTGCCAGTTTTGGCATTGTGTTGTTATAACTGAAAAAAAATCGGTAATTCAACATTTTCACCATGTTTTTGTACATCTGTTATACTAAATGCATTGATCAATTTGAATACACGAAGAAAAATTGATGGCCAATGTTGAATCAATATGGCCGCTGAGAATTAAAATTGGAACATTGGTGCGCTGTTTTAGATAACAGAAGCTTATTAACTACCGCGCGCAGTCTGCAAAATTTTCACTCTCTAATCTCCGGAACGAAAAAATTGCCCAGTATGTAATTTTATGGCTGGGCCACTTTGAATACCAAAAAAATTGGGCCAAAAAACGCTCTATGGATCACACATCAACGTGATTGTATGAAATAGTTAACCCAATATTAACGTCCGTCCAGTCAATTTTCAAGTCTGTACGAAGTCATGTATTAACCGAGATAATAGCTATTTTTTAAGAAATGACGCCGCCGCATTTTTGAATTCAAGATGGCGGCCAGAAGTTTAGGTGGAATCGTCGTGTGGTCCTGCTTTTAAATGAAGAGCCAGTCGTATGCAAGTGTACCAATTCTCACACTTTTCAACAATATTGCGATTTAGATGATATTCTGTACCTAACCGCTGGGTGTACTACCAGACCCACAAACACCAGCCCAATTTCACCCACACCAAAAGGCAGGACAACACGACGGCCACAAGCGTTAAGACAGCCAAGGACAGAAGCGAAGACATTCGCCCACAACAAACACCCGTCACCCTCAGCAGATGCCCCCCAGCAGCAGCACAACATCAACCCCACAGAAGAGCACGCACACAACAACAGACGCCACAACAACACCCGGCAGCACATAACAGGCAAGAACGCCACAAAGATGCAGCACAACAACAGACGCCACAAAGAGCAGCACAACAACAGACGCCACAACAAACACACATCAGCAGACGCCACAAAGAACAGCACAACAACAGACGCCACAAAGAGCAGCACAACAACAGACGCCACAACAAACACCACCACATCAGCAGACACCACATATGCCGCTGTTTATGAATGATTTACAATCAACACCAAATTATACCACACTATTTACAAAAAGCCGATTATTCGTCAGGTAATATGGAGTGCCATAAATTATAGAATGTGGGTTGAGACATTAATTTCTTGTAATATGTATGTCACAGTTATCCGAGTTTTGTTTTTAACTCTATAACAGCCACCCGCTGAGCCATATCCATGACCCAGAAAGCCAGGCAAATTGCAGTGCGCGAGTCTGGAAGCAAGTGGTCGCAGTTACAGGTTTCTACAGCAAAAACCGTTAAAAAATCATGGCGGTACCTACAAGATTACTTGATTCTGAATTACAATTCTCTATTAAATGATGCTAAGTAACATCGTATTTGATTAGATTTTGAGGACCAAACAGTAGACTAGTCAAATATTGGAGAATGATGCTGAAAAATAATAGGCCGAAGGCCATGAGGGCTTACCCCTTGGTCTGAGTGGTGGTCTGGCGTGCGTGCATAAACTTCAACGATCATAATAACCTAAGTGACCAGGCCTTAATTGTTCCAAGTTGCTCAACCTGTTACTTTATAGTATCTGTTAACTTGAATCAATTCTTTCTCTGTTTACTTTTTAGTGCAATTGCCTCCAGTCGAAAGGGAGAGTACTTCTTTTGTAGGCTTGCTAGAACAGAGTATCGATATTGCTGATGACAACAGTTTCTATGACACATATGGTATGTTATAAAATTAGTGACTTAATTTTATGTGAACACAGGGAGCAACATCCTTTGGCATCATTGGAATGAACAATTTTTATCATGTATATAACTGTTCCCTCCTTTGGTTCTCTTGCCATGGGATATACAGTATTTTTATTTGCTTAATGAAATTGCTGAAATACTTATTTCACTGGATTGAATTAAAGACTAAAACTTACAAACTTGTGATGTCATCATCGCTGTGTAAAGTTCATCATCATCTTCCGATGTCACATTTTGATTCCACTCCCGAGAATTATGACCTTGTCCATGTCAATGGTGTGCCCGGCTGGTCAGAGTGAATGTGGCGCTGCTGCTGAGCAGATGTAATCAGGAGGAATCCCGTCTGACATCAGAAGATGGTGATGTCACACAGCAGTTGCGAACAAGCCTACAGCCGTAGGCGAAAGGTCTTAGGTTTTTGTCTTTAATTCAATCCAGTGAAATAAATATTTAAACTGTTTCATTATGTTTGAAACCTGCGAAATCGTCACAAGGATATTCTATTTGATATATATCAACGCATCACAGCATCCCTTACTTAATTTCTTTTTTATTTAGACTTCATTAGAAATGGCAGTGGGAATAGAAAATTGACGTACATTAACAAACTGTATCTAGGCCTATTACATTTTTCTGCAATTGCATTTCAGATACAAGTAATTCCATGTACATGAGTAACATAATGCATCAATCGGAGGTAGAGTCACTAAGAGAGGAAGTGAATTGGCTGAAATCAGAAAATCTGGCTTTGAAATCAGACTTAACCACTCTGAGAGCAAACTCTGGTAAGTGTAATACTTTAATTTTTTGTATCCTGAATAGAACATAGTGCTAGCAACCTTTCACCATGGCATAGGTGTACGCAAGATATTTCATCATAAAGTTGCAGGTTCATCCATTTCTTGTTATAATGGTTATCCTGATGTCTCCTGAGTGATACACTAATAGATTTGAAGCAATCTGTGCTGAAAAAAACATGCAGCAGTAACAACTTAAGCCTCATCTATACTACAATTTTTCTACCCGTGTTCGCTGTTTATATTCGCTGTCTAAGTTAAAATTCATGAAATTGTTTTGAATTTCATGAATTCTTAAAACCGAAGAGGAAGTGATCCACAAAAGGCAAACTGTTAGTCACTGTTACAGAAAAGTTCACTTGCCGCAGTCTGTCTATAAAACCCACGTCTGCTAAAGTCAGTGTAGATGCTAACAGCATATTGAACGCACATTCGAGCAACACGGGTACGGAAAACCAGTACCTGAGAGGCATAGTATAGACAAGGCTATAGATGTACCGCTTTAAAGTCGATCAAGCTTGAATTGTGTATATATAGTAAATGCTGCCTGACATACACTGCACAAAATTTTCTGTGCTAAATCATGTTTCTTAATTTTAATTTATTTAGCAACACCGCAGTCATCATCAGCATCAGCAGCATCATCTCAATGTCGTCCGAGAGCTGGTTTGGTTACAGAGGGTGAGAAGACCAAATATAATGTATGTATATTTTCACAAACATTATACATTTCTAATTACAAAAATAGTGATTTCTTCTTTGATTGTTAACATTTATTCTTCATTATAAGGGGAAATAATTGTTGGATTGTACACAAATTTCATGGATGTTGAAACCCCATGCAAATTAATAAGTAAAATATATTGATATATGCTAAGAGTCTGGGACTCGATCTCCTTCATACACCTCATTTACTGTTAATTTTACCGATATCAGAGGGTCTGCTCCACTCCTACATGGTATACCAGTTAAGGAACCTTGGAATACCGGTACTAGGCATATTCCGTAAAAAAATCCTTAATACTCTGTACACTGATACATGTAATTACCAACCAGTATTCCGGTACGCCATATGCCGGTATGCTGCATGAGTTCTGTTTTCCACCCGCAAAATACTAACCCGTATATTTCAGATTCTGAACTGGTACAGTCAAATCCTCTTAATTTGTATCTGCTTAATTCATATTTGTCAGACCCATTGTGCTGAGGCAATTACTCACTTAATTCAAATGTTCACTTAGTCAAATTCGCTTAATCTCTGGGGACCATCAGAAATTGTATGAAATGTATTCCACTCATATAAAATGTACTTATTTTTAAAATTGTTATTTTATAGATGATTGACCTAGGAGGGCAGGTGTGTATTCACCAAGATCAGCTAAACAAGCTGGACTTAACCAACCCAGCAGCGGCCATAAGGCGGCTAATGGATGCCGTCTTTACTGCTGAGGAAATGGCGACTCTCTGCTGGCCGAGCAAACCAGCCTTGGCAACAGGCGTTCGAATTCTGAATCCAGTAATATTAGACACCATCATTGGTAAGCAAAATGAACACATATATTGGTTTGCATTCTTTTTAAATCAAGTGTAAGCAGGTAACATTACCGAAGAAAACATTGACTTTCTAATAGCACATTTCACTGAGATTGTTACATTACTTCGTTGGAGCCTTAGAGTGCAAGCCGCTAACTTCTTGTACTGATGATCTTTCCCTAGTAGACTCCTCTCAAGTCGGATTCATTTATAGGACCAATCATTTTAATCTGACTTGGACAATGAAATAACTGGAAATCGGACAAGAATTTCTGTCTGACTTGTGAAGAGTCTACTGTATTACCATAATTTTTATTCTGTCTTTTCAGGCTATGTTTATGCAATGCAGCAAGAAGACAAAAAGATGACCGTATCACAGCTTAAAAGTTGCTGAAAAAAAAATCAGTTCCTTAAAATCGAAACAAAACAAAATAAATGTTGCCGCTACATATACGCTGTAAATAAATGCATATGCAATTGTAAGTAATGGATTTTTTTGATAATTTCTGACTGTGGAATCCAGTGAACTGGAAGAGAAGAACAGGCTGAGGTAATTGATTTATCAGGTATTCCAGATGAGACGGGATACCAGAGAAGTGTTGCCGAAAGGAGATGTTGATCCTAACCGCTGAGCGTGGATATTGTGCGCAGTTCCGCGGCAAGGCGGACGTTCGCCACTGGTATTCAAAATACAGGTGCCGTTGATCACGTGTGGTTTGAATAGACCATGGACGCCCTTCTATGTGTGAAATCTACCTGCCCTTTTGACGCCTTCCGGAGGGCGTTTGCAGGGCTATTCCAAATATGCAATTAGGTACGCCCTCCTGCAGAAGGGCGCCCTTCTGCAGGAGGGCGTACCTAATTTGCATTTGGAATAGCCCTGCAAACGCCCTGCAAATGCGCCTGCATTTCGCCTCTTCACAATACAATTAAACTGGAGGGCGTTGAGGGGCGTACGCCTTCTACAGAAGGGCGCCTCCTGCCGAACTTCTTAAGACGCCCTTCTAACAGCCCTGCAAACGCCTTGCAAACGCCCTGCAAAAATGTTAGGGTCGCTGTGCACCATGGAAAGATATAAATGAAATCATAACAAGTTAACTAAATCATATAATGATTATCCTCGCTCTTAATTCTCTTCTCTATATATATATATTTCTCTCATGTCATATTATCGCTGGTGTTGACATGCTTGTATCGCTGTCCACCATGGAAAGAATATAAATGAAATCATACAAGTTAACTAAATCATATAATGATTATCCTCGCTCTTATATTCTCTTCTCTATTTATATATATCTTCTCTCATGTCATATTATCGCTGGTGTTGACATGCTGTGATCGCTGTCCACCAGGAAAGAATATAAATTGTATCGCAGTAGAAATTGCCAACTGATTCGGCTAACTAAATCATATAATGATTATCGTCGCTCTCTCTCATGTCATATTATCGCTGGTGTTGACATGCTTGTATCGCTGTCCACCATGGAAAGAATATAAATTGTATCGCAGTATGAAATTGCCAACTGATTCGGCTAACTAAATCATATAATGATTATCGTCGCTCTCTCATGTCATATTATCGCTGGTGTTGACATGTCTTGCGACTCGCTGGTCCACCATGAAATGTGAGCGTGTGTTTTGTACACTCATTTATCGAGGTCTGTAGTGTTGTTTTGTACATGAACTTACTCTGGCATAGTGCTGCACGCCTGGGTGTTAGTGTCAAGAAAAGCTAGCGGGGGATTTAGGATAAAGGCGCTTGTTCGTGGATTTGCGCGGAAAGAAGAGCGTGGCCATCTCTGTCGGCAGCAGGGAATCTGACAAGCGCGTTCTCGTCGTGTCTGCAGATGTGGATTTCAGTCGTAGTTTTTAGTAAATGTTTTAATCTCATTGCCTTGCTGTAGTCATGGATGAATTTTTTAAAAAATCCTTTTGCATTAGTTTTGTGAATTGTAACCGAGGAGGTCTAGTGTTAGATCAGGCAGTTGTTGCCAGTGATGTTGAGACGACTGTAAATGTTCTCCAGTCAGTAGTTTCCGTTGTGCGTGTGTCGTGTGTAGGGGATTTCCCTGCTAACAGGATGTGAGTTGACTGGGGTCTTTGTTTGGCCGGTTTAGAGGGTGGCGAAGTTTCCTATTAATAACTTGCCTCCCTGATTACTATATCATATGAGTGAGGAATGTTCAGGCTGCCAGGAGTAATATTATTATTAAATATCTGTGCGGCGTTAATAATGGGCTGTTATATTAGATTAGCTGATTTGTGAGTATTACTGTAAGACGCGGCGTTATCATTAGTAAATGTCCAATGAGCATGTAGTTTGAATATGTAGTGTGGGATCGGCATGGATGCTTTAGTCACATGTCATGAGGTTTCTGTTGAACCCTTGTTAGGGGCCGCGTGACAAAAGTAGGGGGATGGTGCGCTCGTGTCGCATGTAGACTGTAAGTGTAATTGTTACTGTGCGGCAACTTGCTTCAAGATCTGATGGGTTTATTTGATAAGTATGTTCCGTGAGATTGTGAGTTATATTTGGTGCACTCATTTTTATGCGGCGAACGGTTAGGCTAGTTCTGTTACATGGCATCCTGACAGATTTTCACTTACATGAGGCTTTACTGCATAAAGATAGGGCGGGAATTCCCTCAGTAGTCATTATTGTGTTATGTTTAGTAGCATAGTTTTTGAAGAGAGTTGACTTTGTTGGAGTTCGGTACGTGTTGTGAGGTTGCGGTAGCAAGAGTTTCCGCTATGAGGCTGTCACGTGTTTATTGTTGTTTTATCTGCAGCTGACACACAGGTGATGCTGAGGCCGGTGTACTTGTCGGGGCAGTGAACCGGTGGGCCGACACCCTCTACCGGAGTAGTGTTCTTGCAGGGGGTCTCCGCTGCCCCAGTCGTAGCTACGTCTGTTGCGTGGATGTGTTACGACGGTCCGTTGTGACATTTTGCTTGTCAGTTGAATAAACTCTTAAGTCACCGCTCGAGCGTTGTGTTTTTGGTGTGCCGTAGCACGAGATAACGCCCCACATAAATCTTGGCTGTGTCAGAAGTGGGATGCACGAGTGCTGAGTTGTTCATGTGACATAGTAGCCGGCCGCGGCCTTGTGAGGCCCCCTAAGTAACACGAGCAAAGCGACCCCCGGCTAAGAGCTGAAGTGGCGCGCGAGTCTGGACGTTCGACAGAAGGGCGCTAATCCGTACAAAGATACGACCGTAAAGAGAGTACCACCATTGCAGGCGAGTGCGGGACACGAGCGGCTAAGTGCACTGGTAGAGTTCCATGAGCGGAACGAGTTCAGGGGAAGTCAGCTGGGGACAGAGCCGTCGCGACAGAGGACTGCAAGAGGCGTCCGCTGAGTTAGCGTTCCTGAATGCGTAATGATTTAAATGCTACAGAGAGACCCTTTACATGCGGTAGTTTGTACACCAGTGTCCTATTCACTGGTGTGGTAAATTTGTACTGTGTTTTTTCTTGTGTTGAGCGTCGTGCGGTTAATGGGCACGGTCTGCGAACTTGTTGAAGGTAACATGTTGTGTAAGCTGGCTTGTAGGAGTGACTGGCTCCCCCACTTCTCCCTCCACTGATAAGTGAGGAGGGACTGTTGACTCCGTTTGGTGACTTTTTGCCCGCATAACTTGAGTTGTGGATTGGCGTGAGTGATCGTGTGATCCGGGTTTGTTGCCGACCTATGCCAGGGGCAAGATGTGCTTGAGCGTCCTGGCCGCAGGCGGAGAAAGACCGTGCGAGCTGCGGCTTGCAGCAGCAGCGGAGAGCCGGGATGCATAAGGTGGCAGTTGGCATCGCTGAGGCTGCCGAAACTGCGACAGGAACCTGGAAGAGGCGCAGACCCGCTTTTGAAAGGGTACTGACCTGATAATGACTCTGTGAAAAGTCGTCGCAGGACCAACGCCTGGGTACCATCTCGGGCGCGGAGGGTCTTCTGCCTTGGATCGCGGACTGCCAGGCGGCTGCTGGAGGGGTGAATGTGCCCGAGTCCCAGCAATGCTAACTTCCTTATAACAGCCGTGGAGGTGGGTTGGCAAAGGAGGAGGTTCAGCTCAGCCGCTGACCTTCCAAGCGTCATCGCATGCCAGCATTTACGCAGTATATCAGAGGACCTTTGGGACGCCTCTATCTCTCTCAGGAAGGTCCGGCGGCGAATTTTACGGCGGACTCCAAAAGAGTGGGACCTCGCTGCTCGAGTTCTCCCTGGCGCTGGCGCAGCCTCCAGCCACAAGTCAGGGGGCGAGGTACCAACGTGCGCCTCCTTGAACAGTTTAGCAGAGGGGAGTCTTTGACCTGGGGTTGCAAAGGTGTATAGCGGAGAGTGCGCGCAGAGCAAAGCATGGGGGATCTTACCAGAGCTCCCGCGAGTTTAGTGGTCTGCGTGAGGATGGCGGGGGTGCGACCGACGTCTATGTGTGTCGAGGAGGGGGCGGGGGTAAGGCGCTGTATGCCGCCACGGTTGTGTGGCAACGCGAGCAGCGGAGCCCGGCCTTAGGGATGTGTTTGTGTGTGTTGTGTTACGAGTGTTTGCAGAGTGCGGTTGCGGGACGGAGCAGGGCGGTCACCCGCCGGGCCAGGGAGCAGAGCGCGGCAAGCGAAAGCGCGGCGGGGTTGCCACCGGCCCGATGGCAGCGGGCGACAAAAACAGGTGCCACCGCCCACGGCGGCACGGGCAAGCAGAGGCCCGGATGAGGCTGGCACCAAACGCCAAAGTGTTCAGGGGGGACGGGGGGGCACCGCGCCCACGACCGAGACGCCGCCCGAATGCCTGATAGGGACCACGCCAGGAAGGAACGGGGAAACGACGACCCCGACTAGGGCGGAGCTGTGTGGTGTGTGTAGGGGCCAGAAGGGGGCGGCGAAACACGAATGTGCAAGCCAGGGAGGGAGCCGTGTGTCCAGGGCACCCGGCCGGAGGCGGAGGAAGAGCGGCGGGGGGTGCAGGGTATGGGGGACGGGACAGCGGGGGCTCAGGGGGGCACGCAGAACCGAGGCGTCTGCAGGGAGCGCGGGGGAGGCCGGGCGGAAGAATCGAGGGGAGCGGCCGGGCGGAGGGGGAGGGCGGCCACAGGCGCTGGAAGGGCCGCGGGGGAGACAGCGAAAACGAGAGGGGAGGCCGGGGGCGGGCGGGCCGATAGGGGGGGGGGGTGCCCGCCGACCCGACGCAACCGGGAGGATACGGAAGCCGACGCGCGAGGAAGAGGGGCCAGGGAGAGGGGGGCAAGAGCTCGGCACGGGGCCCCGGGAGAGGGAGAGGGCCGGAAGGGTGGCCGGCAGGCGGGCGCGGGGCGGGCGCGGAGAGGCGGAGGGGAGGCAGGCACCGGCGCAGCCGAGGAGCCAGGTCGGCGGGCAGCCAGGGGCGGCGGATGGAGGACGCCGCCAGGGGCCGGGCGGTCGGGGCGAGAGCGAGGGGGGACGCCGGGCAGGAGAAGCAGCAGGGGGGGAGCGGGGAGCACCCGGGGGGGGCAGCCAGTCCGAGGAGGGGGGGGGGGAGCCGGGGGCGAGAGCGCGGGAGCGGGGCCCAGGCAGGGGGGCGGGGGCCAACCCGGGGGCAGGGCAGGCGGGGCACGCGGAGCGGCAAGCTCCGAAGCGGAGCGAGGACGGAAAGGTGGGGGAAACCCGAACGCAAGGGGGGGGCAAGGCCGCGGGGCAGCGGTCGGGAGGAAAAGGCGGGAACCGGGAGGACGACGGCAGCAGAGAGAGGGGCGTCCGGGCAGCGAGGAGAACCAGGCAGGACCGGCACAGAGGGGAGAGGAGGCAGCCGCGACTGGCACATGGCGGAGAAAGCGGCCGCGGACAACGGAAACGGGAAGAGAGAGGCGGCGGAGAGGGACGAGCGGGGGCGGGAGGGGAGGGCAGGAGCGGGGCAGACGGGGAAGCGGGGCAGCCACACAGCAAGACAGAGGAGGATGGGCGCCAAGACGGCGCCCAGCGGGAGGAGACCCGAAGCGGCAGCCGGGAGGGGAAGCGGCACCGAGGAGGGGGGCGAGGGGGAAAGGGGCAGCAGGCGCCCCAAAGGGCCAGCCCGGGACGCGGCCAGCGGGGGCCCCGAGAGGTGATGGCAAGCGAGAGAAGGACCAGAGCCGGAGGCGGGGGGGGACGGCAGGCCGGGAACAAGAGACGCGGCGGGTAGGCGGACCCCCGACCAGAGGGGAAAGAGGCGCCCGGGAGGCACGGAGGGCGGCGGCGAGGGACTGCAGGGCGAGGGAGGGGCAGCGGCGAGACGACAGGGCGGCGAGGAGGAAGGACAGCCCGAGACAGCAGGCAGGGCAGGAACCGGGCGCCGAATCTCGCGCGCAAGCACTCAACCGCTCAAGGCCAGGGGGCGAGCGGAAGGCGGCGGCAGGGCGCACGGGAGGGCACGGCGGCGCGGGGCGACCAAGGCCAGAGGCAGAGGAAACGGCCGCGTCCGACCAGACGACAGCATGGGGGAGGCGCCGCAGGGAGGACAGGATGGAGCACCGGGGGGCGCCGGGAGCGGCAGCGCGGGGGCGGNCCCCCCCCTGCATACACCCATGGGTATTGCACATAGATATGCATTGTGATGTGAAACAAAGTAATATTCATCAACGTTGTAGACCAAGCTGGAGTGAAATAATTCTTGTTTGTTAGTTTTGTTTTATAGGCCCATTTGATTGATGATTGTACATTTTTGGTCCAGAATAGTCACTCATATCTTGATTGGCCATATTGTATATGATTTGCCAATATGTGTTTTCATATTACACAGTATTAGGCTGTTTTAGTCTTTTCGGTCAGTTT
>NW_014577737.1:125809-170625 GCF_000485595.1 Priapulus caudatus | reverse complement strand
TTATATTACAGCGTGCAGCCAGACAGGAATGCAATCCCGATTTTTACGGAGGCATGCAATGAAATATTGTCATGCTGCTAGTTAAAATTTCTAATGCAAATGTGATTCAAGTGCGTACACTAGCTCTAGCTAAGAGCAGTATGCCAATATTTCATTGCATGTCTCCGTAAAAATCGGGATTGCATTCCTGCCTGCCTTGCTCGCAGACTTACTGCCCACCTGCGCGCCTGCCAGATTCGTTGTCTAGCTATCTGACTAGACACATACAAATGCATATATATAGATGTTTATATCATATATATATAATATATATTTATTTTTGTTGCTAAATGTGTGACATATCTAATGGAAACGAGGCATGTGTGATTCACCCCGCTGCACTCTGCCTAAGGATAGCGTGAAAATCGTTGACATTGTGAAGATGGGTAATATAGTAAATCTATAAAAATAATAGAGTAAACATTTTCAACGTCGTGAAAGTGGGGAATGTCAGCTCTCATGCTGTTTCTCGTCTTTCACGAAAAGACGTACGTGCCACTACGCAGTTATTTAGCATCTATCTATCTATCTATTCATCTTGCCAGGATTGTAACGTTCATATATATATATATATATATATGCATCGATGGCGTCCTGCAAAGCTGGCTGCCTCCATGGGTAAGTGCCTACCTGCATGCATGCCTACCTGCCTCCCTGGCTACCTACGAGTCTGCCTCGCTGCCTGTCTTCCTGCCTGCCTGCTAAACTGCATCGCTGCCTGCCTGCCAGCATGCCTGCCTACCTGCATCACTGCCCGGCTGCCTGCATGGCTGCCTGCTTCCATCTCGACCTGCATGGCTGTCTGCCTTCATGGCTATCTGCCTGCCTGTCTCGTTGTAAGCCCGTCTGGCTGCTTGTCTGCTTCTCTGCCTCTCTGCATGTCTACCTGCCTCCTTGGCTACCTACCAGTCTGCCTCGCTGTCTGTCTGCCTGCCGGCCTACCATACTGCATCGCTGCCTGGCTGCCAGCATGGCTGCTTGCACCCATTGCTAACTGTCAGGCTGCCTCGCTGCCTGGCTGCCTACCTGCCTGGCTGCCTACCTACCTGGCTAACTGCCTGCCTGCCTGCCTTGCTACCCGGTTGCCTGCATAGCAGCACGCCTCCATGGCTAACTGCCTGCCGACCTCCATGGCGACCTGAAAAGCTGGCTGCCTCCATGGGTAAGTGCCTGCCTGCATGCATGCATGTCTGCCTGCCTCCATGGCTACTTGCTAGTCTGTCTCGCTATCCGGTTGTCTGCATGACTGCCTGAATGCGTGGGTGGCGTCCTGTGCGTTCGCATTTGTTGGTAGTTGACTGTTTGTCTGCCTGTCTTGCTTTCTACCTGTCTGCCTGCCTTCTTGCCGGCCTGGCTGCCTGCATGCCTCACTGCCTGGCTGCCTCGCTGCCTCGCTGCCTGGCTGCCTACGTCTATGGCTAACTACTTACATGCTTCGCTGCATGGTTGCCTGCATGTCTGCCGGCCTCCATGGCGACCTGCATAGTTGTCTGCCTCCATGGCTATCCAGCTGTCTGCCTCATTGTCAACCTGTCTGAATGCTTGTCTGTTTCTCTGCCATCCTGCATGTCTACCTGCCTCCCTGGCTACCTACAAGTCTGCCTCGTTGTCTGTCTGCCTGCCTGCCTGCTAAACTGCATCGCTGCCTGCCTGCCAGCCTGCCTGTCTACCTGCATCACCGCCCGAGTGCCTGCATGGCTGCCTGCCTCCATGGCGACCTGCATCGCTGTCTGCCTCCATGGCTATCTGCCTGGCTGCCTCGTTGGAAGCTTGTCTGGCTGCTTGTCTGCTTCTCTGCCTGTCTGCATGTCTACCTGCCTCCCTGGCTACATACAAGTCTGCCTCGTTGCCTGTCTCTCTGCCTGTCTGCTCAACTGCATCGCTGCCTGCCTGCCAGCCTGCCTGGCCACCTGCATCGGTTTTCCCCGGCTTTGCAGCTCTGGTGCTGTTCAAGCGTCGGTCAATGGCGGGGAAACGCTTCTAACTCTTTAGAAATATATTTTTCGCATTAAAAAATGTGCAAATTTGTTAGCTCCATTGCCTAGCATAAAAAGCATGTTAAAATTTTCGATTCTGACTAACTAATCATTATACTGTATCTGTGTGTTCCAGGTAGCAGTCATCCTTTATGTTAAATAAACCAAGGAAGATGGTATCTATTTATGACTGCTACCATTTGTCCAATTTAATGAGTTCAATTCCATCCTGTGGTTTAGCTTTCTTTCCTGAGTATATATTTAGTGCTTTACAATAAAAATCAGCAGTTTTCCACTTTACTTCATCACAACACGAAAACAACCCAAAGTTGGACCCAAAGCCTGCCATTTTACCTCCAGGATTGGAGGCTACAGAAGAGAATGTGGAAGCACTGAAAGGATGGCTTCTTGACTATTATGGCGCGACGACATTCAATGTGTGTGAGCATCAACCACTGCCACTTATGAAGTGTGAGCCTCTACAACTCCACGTTGACCCCAACGCCAAACCGGTGGCCATCCACAAGCCAGCGCTTGTCCCAATCCACTGGCAGGATAGAGTCTATGCTGATCTCGAGAGGGACGTCCGCATTGGCGTCCTTGAGCGGGTCAGTCCCAACACACCCACAACATGGTGCTCCAGGATGGTGGTAACAGGCAAGGCTGATGGAACCCCAAGGCGGACTGTAGACTTGCAACCACAGAATCGTCACTCCGTCCGGCAAACCCACCACGTGCCCAGCCCCTTCCACCTGGCAGACAGTGTTCCTCAGGGCATGAAGAAAACGGTGACAGACGCCTGGAATGGGTACCATTCCGTGCCCATTCGCGAAGAGGACCGACATTTCACAACGTTCATCACGCCATGGGGGCGCTACAGGTACAAGGTGGCTCCACAGGGATTCCTGGCCAGCGGTGATGCCTACAACCAGCGCTTCGATGCCATCATCACTAACTTCCGAGACAAGGTCAAATGTGTGGACGATACCTGTATGTGGACAAATTCAGTCGAAACAGCGTTCTTTCAGGCATGTGAATGGCTTGACCTGTGTGCGCGCAATGGCATCACTCTGCACCCAGGGAAATTTCAATTTGCCCAGGACACTGTTGACTTTGCAGGACTTACGATCACACCGACAAACGTACGGCCCAGTACCAAGTTCCTGGATGCCATCAGAAACTTCCCTACTCCAACTGATATCACCGGTGCCAGAGCTTGGTTCGGACTTATCAACCAGGGGGCGTATGCATTCGCAATGACGCGGCAGATGCAGCCCTTTCGCGCTCTACTGAAACCCTCCACAAAATTCTTGTGGACAGATGAGCTGGACGAGTTGTTCCGCCAATCCAAGGAGGTCATCATCCAGGAGATGAAAGAAGGAGTGCGCTATTCGACCGCCCTCGACTGACATGCCTTGCACTGACGTCAGTTGATGGCATTGGGTTCTTCATGATGCAGAAGTACTGCCAGTGCACTACCCGAACTCCTGTCTGTTGCCATGACGGCTGGAAACTCTGTCTGGTCGGCAGCAGATTCACACACCCCGCAGAAAGTAGATATGCTCCCATCGAAGGCGAGGCCTTGGCTGTTGCGTATGCACTCACCAAACACGCTACTAATGTGCTGGGATGCAATGATCTAATCGTCGCACCTGACCATAAGCCTCTATTCCAGATCTGAATGATAGGTCGCTCACCGACATTGACAACAGGCGACTCCTCAACCTCAAAGAGAAAACTCTGGGATATCGGTTCACAATCGTGCATGTGTCTGGCAAAAAGAACCTGGGCCCAGATGCCGCTTCTAGACACCCTGTCAGTCAGCCCGATCGCCTACGCCTGCCAGGTGAGCCATCAGAACTTGACCTACTTGCCAACATGACTGTGTCCCGTCACGACACCCTGGCCAACCTTTGTCAGCATACAGAGGATACTGATATGGCTGATGACATGTCCACAGTCGCCGCCGCGACCACCAGTCTGAATGCTGCTATCACAGTCGTTACGTGGGACATGGTCCGTGAGGCCACAGCATCAGACACGACATTTGTCAACCTCATCCACCACCTGGAGTCTGGGTTTCCACTGGATTGCAGAGAGCTGCCCACAGACCTGCGTCCTTATCACCGCTACGCAGCCAGCCTGTGTGTTGTTGATGGTGTGATACTCATGGGCCAGCGAATTGTAATCCCGCCTGCGCTTCGCACACAAATACTCAACGCACTCCACGCTGCCCACCAAGGGGTCAGCGCGATGCGTGCACGGGCCATGGACTCGGTGTATTGGCCGGATATCACCGTTGACATTGCTAGAGTGAGGGACCAGTGTGCACACTGCCATCAGACGGCCAAGTCCAACCCGATGCAGCCCCTTCCGACATAACACCGCAGACTACCCTTTTCAGATGATCTGCAGTGACTACCTTACGTATAACAGCAAAGACTATGTAGTAATTGTGGATAGGTATTCAAACTGGCCCATGGTCTACAGGTCAGATTCGGGTGCTGAGGGCCTCGTCAAGCGACTGCGTGAGACATTTGTGACATTCGGCATCCCTGAAGAGTTGACATCTGATGGGGGTCCACAGTTCAAGGCAGGAAAGACACAGGAATTCTTGAAGGCATGGGGGGTTAGACACAGGGTCTCATCCGTTGCAAACCCACATGCTAACTGCAGGGCTGAACTGGCTGTGAAAACGGTGAAACGCATGCTCATGGATAACATTACGCGCAGCAGGGTCCCTCGAGTCGACAAGTTCCAGAGAGCATTACTGATGTACAGGAACTCTGTCGACCCAGAGACGAAGTCCTCTCCGGCACTGATCTTATTCGGGCGACCCATCCGTGATGCCATCCCTATCCCGCTGGGCAGATATTCTCCCCACGAAACATGGACAGAGCTGATGTCCCATCGAGAGATGGCACTCGCTCGACGGCACTCCAGGGAGCATGAACGGTGGAATGAACACACTCACCGGTTACCAGCACTGCAGGTGGGAGATCATGTCTACCTCCAGAATTTGGTGGGCAACCACCCAAGAAGATGGGAACGCACCGGGACGGTCATAGAGGTACGGCAGTACCACCAGTATGCTATCCGTGTCGACGGTGCGGGCAGAGTCACTATCCGGAACCGCCAACATCTTCGCAAGTTCACCCCTTTCAACAGAACTCCCAACGGGGGCACAGCAGTAGAATCCAGCCCAGTTGCGCAGCAACCGCAGGAAGTGATCTCCGATCACCCCACTCACTTCCAAGCAACACACCCACACGACATCCAGAATCACATCCCATCACCATCACCGTTTGGGCATCAGACGCCGCTCGTCCCAAACAAGTCACCCACCGTGGCTCCTACGCCTGTACGTGTGTCCCAGACACCCCTAGCGCCACAGAGACTGAACTTCGATCGTTCGGACCACCACTCTCCTTGCCCGGATGATCCGGCTATGACCCGGGTACCACGTGCTATTGCCCGTCTCCAGCCTCACAATAAGCCTGGTACTAAGGAGCTACTGACACCGCGCAGGCCTGGCCGCCTAGTCAGGGAAGCAGAATACCAACACAGTGAGGGATGACAACGCCTGATCATGAGACACTGTTTTTTAAAGACTCAGTTTTATTCAGAACTATTCAGGGGTTGTTGTTTTTTGTGTGTGTTTTTTTTTACGTGTCCCGAGAGACTGTTAAAGGCACAGTTTTATTCAGAACTATTCAGTTGTTTTTCGTGTCCCGAGAGACTGTTAAAGACACAGCACATTTTCATTCAGAACTATTCAGTTTTACCAGTGTCCAGAGAGACGGTTGAGAGACTGTTGGAGACTATTCAGTTTTATATGTACCCATAAAAACTTGTCCCTGGGGGGAG
This sequence comes from Priapulus caudatus, assembly GCF_000485595.1. NCBI lineage: Eukaryota > Metazoa > Priapulida > Priapulimorpha > Priapulimorphida > Priapulidae > Priapulus > Priapulus caudatus. Next base: position 164,743 of record NW_014577737.1, on the reverse strand, counting down.
GAGATAACTAATCATTATACTGTATCTGTGTGTTCCAGGTAGCAGTCATCCTTTATGTTAAATAAACCAAGGAAGATGGTATCTATTTACTAACCTCAGTCAAGTCACTGGCCACAGATTCACAATCATTCAATGAAGTTTAGAAACTGGCAATCTATAAATAGTTTTGTTATAATACCTTTATTCATAATTAATATTAAAATTTGTGCTTCAATTATATGATTACTGATAATGAATTGAATTTTTACTTTTTGTAAATATAATACATGTGATTCAACAATACTTTTAAATGAATGGTTACTTAATAATAATTAATTTCAAATACAAATAAATAAATTTACCAAACTGTCACAAAACCCGATCATCAACTGACAAGCAACGAAGGGTTCGAATTTCTATTGGACAGCAGGACGACCAACTTCAGAAAGTTGCCTTGTAAAACTGCCCATGTGATAACCGTATTATTTCAGAGTAATACGAGGGAAAAAGTGCCGATCAGGAGGACCGGCAGTTTCGTAGAGATGGTTGCCCGAGCAAAAACTTGGTGGCCTCGGGCTTCCGGTTAATTTTGAATGCTGGAGATAACTCGTATATATTTCCTCTGCACACGATTTGACTCACTTGCCCCTTCGGGCAAGTTTAAGGAGCAAATCACTTGCCCGATAGCCCCAAGTACTTGCCCCGGGCAAGCGGACAACCGTTAAACTCGAGCCCTGGCTGGATTATGACAATAAATACTCAATTATCAAAAAAAATTTAAATAAAATGTGCAAACCTTGATGAAATGCCTATGGCTATATATATATATATATATAATTTTTTTTGGTTACTTTACAGCTTAAAGTAATTATTACGAGTTTTCCAGTGTTTTCACCACTTTGATGATACCTACCGTTATTGCTCGAGTAACAGCAATTGTCTAGAGTAACAATAAAATGTCTTAGAACCTTCGTATTCACCAAAACATGCAATTTTCGAACTACTAGTTTGGTAAACATTCGTTTGCTGTAATCTTGAAACTAGCCGGTAGTATAGACTAGATAGTAGTGCCGCCGCCTATCTGCAATAGACATAGTACAGGCTCTCTCAAATGCACTTGTTTTCAATTAATCACCGACAATTTACAAGTTTACCAATTCTGCCATTCTCGCTACACGATAAGATGCATTGCTGTTATGATGTGTTCATATCTAATTTTCTATGCTATAACTGCATAAAATCTTGGAAGGTATTATTTACACGACCGTCATGTACCGAGTGATGAAAAATGGCATTGCGCGGACGACTGTCGGGTACCGAGTGATGAAAATCGCATTGCGCGTAAGACCGTCGGGTACCGAGTGATGGAAATAGCGTTGCGTGCACCATAGTCGGGTACCGAGTGATGAAAAAAGGTGCTGCGCACCCGACCGTCGTGCGCACAGTGAAGAAATTTTTGTCTTGTTTACCCGACCGTCGTGCGCGCACTGAAGAAATTAAGTCTTGTGCACCCGACCGTCGTCCAATATTAATCGATGCGTTGGAAATAGGACAAGGTGTAAAAAAATTTTGTTTAGGGTTACGTCCTTGAATAAAATAGGGTAGGTAGGTAAGGAAATAATTTTATTTTGGCAAATAATTTTATTGCTCTTGATTGCCATCTGTCAGTGTCACTCTTGACTAACCTTCTGTTCGATAGTATTAATTGCTCCCTTTTCTTAATACTAAAAATGTAACCTTTTCTTATTGAGTAGTCTTGCCTAACAGTCTGTTTTACATTATTAAATGCTGCTAGGTAGGGTCGACGCCAAAATTCTAGGTAGGGTCGCGTAACCGTAAACAAACAATTATGTTTTTTACCAATAGGTTGGGGACATAAGGGCCAAACATAACAAGACAAATATATAATAGGAAAATTTTTAATGCCAAACATAAACAAATATATTTAATGCCAAACGTAAACAAATAAATACACAAACAAATACAATATAAAGAAATACAGAAAGCAGAGGAAAATAAAGAACTCTTACAGGAATCAAACACGTACCGTTACAGTTACAGGTCGAGAAGTTTACCATTGCGCTATTTAGCCAACCTTATATCTGTTGCTATTGAGCACAAGCCTGTGCCCTCAAACTATTTTTCCAGCTGAGCATTCTGGGTAAATGGACTTAATCGATGACGTCACGGTCGTGTACCGAATCGGGATTTTCTTCATTGCGGGCCCGACGGTCGGGTAAATAATCACTTCCTAAAATCTTAGTGTTTTTAATGTTGGTGTAATCAGTGATATTTCCGCTGTCAGGTGAGACTATATTCAGCTATATTTCTTTTTTTCTGAGCAAAAATTTCCCAATCAGTTTAAAGGGATTCTGACATCTATAGCATATTTAGCCTAATATATGACATTGTAATTACTTTTAAACATGTTTCCTGACATTTTTAGAACATATTATGATCAAACCTGCTTTTGATTATGTCTATGATCGATCTTGGGCTACGCCAACTTTTGTACAGGCCGCCATAATTCTCCTGCAATGCCTTGCGTGTTTGTTGAGTGGCGCGTGCTCACTTCTTTCACACATTGGAAATGGGCGAACCACGTGTTTACGTATCTTCTGTCAGTTCTGAATCGGACAGTAGGCCCCCGAGGAATTTCAATATCTGACTAAATCTGCCACCAATTTTGCACCGTACGGTACTCTTTTGAGCCCGAGTGGAAAGATGGGGAAAAACGGGTAGCATACAGTGTTGGTGATTCGCTTCAAGTTCAACACCGTGTCACCGGAACAGCTGACGATTGGTGCAGCTGCGGCTTGTGCCAAGCAAAGGATGTTATCACTGTATCAGGCTCTGATGTTATCGAACAGAGAGTGTCTTTGTTGTCAAGAAATGACATCAGTCAGGGAACACCTTCAGCCTCGTATGTTTCAGTTTTTCAATTAGAATTTTCGATGGTAGACAAGCATGCTGAGTTTCTGATGCAAATTTGCTGCTAGGCTAGATACAATAATGGCTATAACTGGCTATAAATTATAATGCTATAACTGGCTAGATACAATATTCAATAATGTAACCCAACACAGAATAGGCCCTAGCATAGGGTCTATTCCCTATAGCCTAGGGCCTATATAGCCTAATATACTGGCTATAACTGGCTATAAGAATAATGGCTAGATACAATTAATAATGTAACCCAACACAGAATAGCCTAGGGTCTACGTTCAACACATGGCAGGGTCTAGGGTCAACGTCAACACAGGGTGGCCTAACCCAATAATTAGTGTCACAATAATTAGTTAACAATAATTAGTGTCACAGTCTAACCCAACCCTGTGTTGGGTTACGTTGTATTTAATTACTTCCCTGCTAAGGGCGATCAGCCAAAAGGTTACTTCGGCCTACGCTGGCTACAGTACATGCTACAGCTACAGCTACAGCTACTGCTGGCCCCGGATGCAATGATTGATGACAGAACAATAATTATAACTTTAAAAAATACGTTATAAGTAGAGTACCCAATCCCTTTGACATAAGTATATTATCACCTCCGCCAGAGGCGTGGCAGAGGTTATGTTTTCACCGGCGAATGTTTGAGTGTTGGTTTGTTTGTTTGTGAACATGCACGTTTCAGTTCACTTTCGCTAGGTGCGCTGGCTGTAGACTTAAAAACACGCAAACACAGGCTAAGGGGCAACCACAGTCCTCCCCCACCTGCACGCTTCCACTAATCCGGATCCAATTAATTAATTAATTAATTTTTCCACTTAATTAATTAATAAAAAATTCCACATTGAGAGAATTCAGCTGCCTTGAGGTCTGTGCTCTCCGAGTGCTCTTGTTTATATATAGTATAAGTGACAATTTGCTATGTTGACTTAAATGTTACATGTGACTGGATAATCTACTTTGACTGCATACACCCCTATCTGAATATATGTGCAGCAAATATAGAAATCTTAAAAATTAAATGAGCATTTATAATTTGTTTGGTTTGACAGTGGAGTGGTCTTTTAAGTTTTATTTCTAGCATCTTAGCTAATACAATTACACGTTTAATCTACAATAAACACCATAAAAGAAATATAAAATGACAGTAGTTTTATACGTATGCAGGTTTCTCCAAGAGCACTTATACTTATAGCCTGGCGGCCCGCCAGGCTATCGTCGAGCCCCGCCATCCTAAAATGCACCCGCCACTCTAAATATCATAGCCGCCATCACTAGGTATCCCTTTTAGTATTACGATTTTATTTTAGTAAACTTATTAACTATTATCTACAACTGCCATCTCCATAATATAGTAACAAACAGCAGTTCTGTGGTCATAGGCCTATCTTTAAATATGCAGCTTAGGCCCAGAATACCACATTAGGAATAAGACCAGAGCCGTACAATACTAGTAGGTGCTGCAGAAATTTACATACACGTACCTGATAGCCTGCTTGTAATGCATCAGAGCCTCCTGAAGTTTTCCCTGTTGCTGCAGCACACTGGCAAGGTTGGAGTGTGCAGCAGCAAACTCTGGGAATACCTACAGATAAAATTATGAAAATTTAATTTAATTTTTAGAGCAGAGTTTAGCCTAGAGTTAAGTTGGAGGGTCTTCAAGGCAAAAATTTCGTTCAAATGAGGGTTATTATCGTAGTTCCACATGGAAGAGTTACCATAGAGAAATGAAATTACTTTATCAAGTAACTTATAAGTAATGATACTGCACATTACTAATCTATTAGACAGGGACTGCAAAGCCTTGTTTTCACCAGGCCTACATTGTGGCCCAATCAGATGTCATCATCATTGGCAATGGTAATGAAAGTGTCAATGACACTATAGCTCACCTTGGGTGTGTGATAGAAGCGAGAGATGATATTTAAAATTTGGCAAGTGTTTAATTTATGCCGGACCGAAATGTGATCAAATGTCCTTATTCCCTGTTTAAAGGGAGCATTTAGGTATAAATATAATTGCACCTTTGTGATTAGCCCTCGGTCTGTCACGTACAAAATATATTGGGAAATGCGCAACTTTTCAGGGTGGCAGCACAGTCGCGGGTGTCAATGGCATTCAATTTTCGTAGCGTTGATGTGTAATTAATTATAACAATTAAATTAGGTATCTGGTAACAAGTACGTGTGGGTATAGACGATTTGTTATACAGCAAGTACAATTGTATGCAGTAAAATCCTAGAGTCTAATATCCCTTTAATACTAATAGACATTTCACTGTTTTGTTTCAGGGTTAGTTTTGATGCAAAAATAAATGTTTCAGATGCGAGTATGAAATCTGGGCGAGAGATGGAGCTGTACTTCTAAATGATCGCCATTTTGGTTTTTCGATTATCGCACAATTTAAAGCAATAAAATATTCCAGTCAAATTACTGTAACGAAGAATCTAAAACCTAATATTACACGTACGTTACTATGATTAGGTAGGTAAATTTAACAAAATTGAATGAATTTTGAATGACCTTTTCCATTTTTGCCAAAAAGTGGGCGTGGCTCGAAAGTAGGTCAACTGGCGTGCTCTAAAATAGGACGTTCAAATCTCTCCCATAGGAGTAACAACTGTATGCAATTTGAAACATGTGGGTCAAACGGTTCTTGAGTTATCGTTGACCATAGGCAGACACTGAAATGCATAGTGAAATTGCCAAAATCTACCTAATTTGCATAATTAAAAAAATATATCAAAACCCCTGTGATGTTTTGGGGCCAGTCGTTATTCATTCACAAACCTAAAATGAGCAAAATCCGTTGAACCTGAACTGACTTATGGCCATTTTCATTTTTGCCAAAAAGTGGGCGTGGCTCGAAAATAGGTCAACTGGCATGCACCAAAATAGGATGTTCACACTTCTCCCATAGGAGTAACAACTGTTTGCAATTTGAAACATGTGGGTCAAACGATTCCAAAGTTATCCGTAGCCTAATGTTGACGGAGAGACGGACAGACGTACGACGGACGACGCCCCATGGCAATAGCTCATCTTGACGATGTCAAGGTGAGCTAAAAAGGAATCACCGTTATAGAACCAAATTTATACACCTTATCAAATAAGAAATTATCCAGAAATTATGCTAAAATAGTCATATTTTACCTCCAACGCTTTGACATATAATCTCGTGGCCTCCTCTATATAACCCTGCTCACGTTTGATGTTGGCTAGGTTGTTTAGCGAGTCTGCATGCGTAGGGCAGAGTCTTAGCGCTGTGTTGTAGCATTCCTCAGCCTCTGGGACCTGAAACATTTGTCATAACAATGATAGAGATCATAAAATAGAAGGAACTTTAATATTATCAGAAGTAGATAATCTCCCAGCGAGCCACACCGCATCGCCGAGAGTGCAAGAGTCGTTAGTATCTGCCTATTGTTTCAAGTTAGGCGGGTTATGGAGTCGATCTGCTGCCAACAGAATGGAGAATTGTGTGTACGTTTTAGTCTGTATCTCCGGATTGCGGGTGTATACGAAGAAACAATTTCGTACGATGCTAGGCGAATGTACTGTGTATGTTTTCAGCTCAAGTTGGTTGAGTTACGCGTAGTAAATCGTAGGTATTCTAAGGCTAGTAAATGACGAATTTCCCTTGTATATTATACACTTGTAATTATTTATCAATAATTTATAATGTACTAGTATTTATCAATGATTTATAATGTACTGTGACTTATCAATATATACAACTTATAGATTTAATATACAATAAAAACAAGCATTGACCATAACATTTTGCTTAGAATTAGCATCAAAACATGCCTTTCCTTGCTCCTTAAGGGCATTTGCCAGATTACAGTAGGCATCGGGAAAATGTGGCTGCAGTTCGATAGCTCTTCTGTACGTGTCTATTGCAAGGTCTATTAACCTATGGTCAAATACAGTAAGCACACACGTAATGAATGGAACAATAACAATACACACTGTCACTGTAACAGTAAAGCTGATTCAATTTCAGACATTTCATGATGGTTTCTCTTGAGTTCACTATACCTTTGTGTTACAACAACGGGAAAAGATTCGCCAAGAGAAGATTCTTTATCACTGAAAGCAAGAATCTCCGTATCTAACAATGGCTTCAGACTACTACAACAGATCACGCAGACATACATACCCTTGCTCATAGTATACACAGGCCAGGTTTCCATGCACGACAGCATGGTTGGGGCTGAGGTTCAATGCACGCAAGTATGCAGCCACTGCCCGATCGAAGATGCGCGCTTCCTTCAGTACATTTCCCAAATTAATGTAAGCATCCAGAAAATTTGGGTCAAGCTGCACTGCCTACAAACAGAATCAGACACTCAGAACACATTCATTTTCGTACAGTTGGTTCCAACAGTAGGCTGAAATATAACTTTGTTGCCTGATGCTAATCAATAATAAAACCGATAAAAAGCAAATGGGTTTTTATCTACTGAACACAATACAATTCCATTATCTTCATGTATAAAAGTACAATAACAGAGAATGACTAGACACTTTACGACAATAAATCAACGATCAAAAAACTTCACCCAGATAGTAGTGATGTCCCGATGATCAATTATAATCGAAAGTCAGTCGTTTGCAGCAACCGACTAAGTGCTCGATTATGAAAACAAGTGCCGCGGAGCGACAGCGCTCATCTAACATCTACTGCGGTGACTCTGTGGTGGAGTGGTGGGATTCTAGTAAACCCTAGTTGTCCCAAATGGTGTTCCATACACGCGAAACAGTGGAATGACAGGGCATGGTATCACGGAACCTCTTAAAGGAATGTTGTCGGGCATCAGTTACTGAAAAGTTGCCACGAGATGGGCGCGTACGTTTAAGTGTCTTTCAGACTTAAAGATGGAAGCTCCCATCGTTACGTAGTAGCAACAACTGATTTGCAAGACAGAATAGGTACACGCACTCATCCATTTAACCTACCGCACAGCTACAGGCTTGCAAGTAGAGATCTGCCACCTCGTAACTAATTAACGCAGGCAACAACTACACAGCCACCACCACATGCACACTGGCAGTGGCCACTGGCGCAGTGGCGCATACGTTACAGAGCCTTGTAAAATACTGGACAATACAGAATGCCATAGAAAATTCAGAGGATTTAGGAGCACTAAACCTTCAACCAACTTTAGCTTTTGGAATTTCACTGCTTGGACATTAAGCCTCGTACATCAAGGCATGTATAGATGTCTACTTAGCAAACCCGGCCATGTCAAATTCTTTTCTAACAGGACAGTAACACAAATCCATATTTAAAACCCTCCTGCTTGAGGGTCAAAAGGTTATCCGACACTTACTCTCTCGGCATGGCATGGAAAGCATATTTCAATGCGTTTTCATAAGCCATTACAAATGCTAGGTCACCGCTGAAACAAAAAAGTTTTTTCCAATCGCTCCGCTCACACCCATGATTCCTCAGCAAAATAGGTCTAAAATCTGCACCTGTGGCAGCCTTGACCTTGTGACTCCAATTTCGGCACAGTGATGGCTCTTTCCTACCAATGATGTCTATACGACACCGACCTATCACGAAGCCTAGGCGAGCTGTTTAGATTTGGTTGCCGCAAACCTTCTGCATTTCCTCCCTATGACCTTAATGTTAGAGGACGTGAATGTTCCCCCTTCTTTTACACCTCTTGACCTTTGACCTTTGACCCCCAGCTTCGACATCCCAACTCGTTTTCGGATTACCCCCCAACGTCCCGAATATCGTGACCGTACGTCGAGCGGTTAAGATTTGTGCCCAACTGTTGACAGACGGACGGACGGACGGACGGACGGACGCTCGGACGGACGGACGATCATGCGATTCTACAAGCTGCATCTGACTATGTCAGATGAGCTAAAAATCATCCCTTTCGCGCACGATATAATATTCCTAACGCCCTAGGAGCTAGGGCGCAATTGCGCGACATTAATATTTTTATCGTTTTCAAAGGTCAACAAAAAAGGCAGCTCGCGACACCACCTTTTATGGTTATGTATATATGTATTATAAACAGAACTTCGTTGGCGAGAAGGGAAACAGTTCGTACCTAAGTTTCCTACCACGTGAAACAGTCGCAGAGCCTGGGCCAGCTACTTCATAAAACGACCCTCAAGGCCACGCGTGACGCGGCGGCTTTTGATGTACACGATCGATCGATCGCGTAGGCCTGCGTAGCACGCGCGGCACACATACCCACACACACTTGCAGCGTCAAATAAATGCACACACTGGCCAACGTCTGACAATCTCAAACAGTGAACTAAGCCGTGTCTATATTGAATGAATTATACTGTTGGACTGTAAAATGAAAATTTGTACATTCTAACCCCCACTAAAATTTTCTCTCAACGGATTTAGACGTTTCATAAAATCGACCCTGGGACTGTGAAATTCGCGGATTTCCGCGGATCCACGGGAAATTCTCATCCCTGTCAATCACTGATCGGTTGGGTGAAACCGATGATCGATGATGAAATTCCAACCGATTCCCATCACTACCTCAGGGCTCTACGTTAACTTTGAATGTCCACTTGCCCTGCAGGGCAAGTAAAACTGAAAAGCACTTGCCCTATAGCAATATTCACTTGCACTACTTTTTTGTAGTAAAATGAGAAGATCAATAAAATTAACACAACAATTTTGTTTACTGATTTTATCAAGATAATTCTAACCTCCGTCAAGTCACTGGTTACAGATTCAAAATCATTCAATGAAGTTTAGAAACTAGCAATCTATAAATATTTTTGTTACAATACCTTTATTCATAAATAATATTTAAATTTTTGCTTCAATTATATGATCACTGATAATGAATTGAATTTGTACTTTTTGTAAATATAATACATGTGATTCAACAATACTTTTAAACGAATGATTACTTAATAATAATTCATTTCAAATCCGAATAAATAAATTTACCAAACTGTCACATAACCTGATCATCAACTGACAAGCAACGAATTAGAATTCCTATAACGACTTATACTAAAATGAAATGTACACGGAGTCCAACATGGTGCAGGAGATAACCAGGGTTCGAATTTCTAGTGGACAGCAGGACCACCAACTTCAGAAAGTTGGTGGTCCGCTTATTTACTAGCAGTGAGTAACAAAATAGTATATAATGAAAGTGTCAATGACACTGTAGCTCACCACAAAAAAGGACACAAATGAGTGAGTAAGGAGAAGTCAGTTTTAATTGAGCAACCATCGACGTACATTATAGAAACGATTGCCATCTGTATATCGCAATAATAATTTATAAACCAAAATGAATCACAATTTGTGACCGTAGATGGCGCTATACCCGCTTTGTAGCGATGGCGCAATTTTGCAATAAAGATATTGTCAATGAAATCTTGTAAAACGAACCAGACGAGTGTGACACCACAGACTGTTTGTGTTTATATAATATGCTATCTAATTGCCAAACCCTACCTAATTTGCATAATTTTTTTTAAATATCAAAATTGTTGAACCTGAACTGACTAATGGCAATTCCCATTTTTGCCAAAAAATTGCCGTGGCTCGAAAGTACGTCGACTGGCGTGCTTCAAAATAAGACGTTCCATATGGGAGCATAGCAGTAACAACTACACAAAATTTCAAACATGTGGGTCAAACGGTTCCTGAGTTATCGTTGACCGAAACCAAATGTTGACGGACGGACGGACGGACGGACGTACGACGGACGACAACCCATGGCAATAGCTCAACTTGACGATGTCAAGGTGAGCTAAAAATAACCATTGTCATTAACAGCATACATGTATGTAACTTAATTAGAGTTGGTGATATAATATGTTTCAAGCTCTAGGAATGTCGGGGGAGCTTCTGGGAAAGGGTTTACTTTCGTTTTTCTCTTCCCCAGTCCACGGTACCCCCATGCATAGATCAATGCTGCCGCACAACCGCAAATTTAGAAGTGCCTAGAATTTTTAAGTATATACAGTTTACATTGCTTCTAGATATCTAACTGAATAAAAATAGTCCACTTTCTACGTAAAGAAAAGTGACGACTTCAGTTAACAGCTTTGATTACGTGGGCATCAAGTGTCACTGATCGTGCCCTCACTCCCCACGATAACCCCTGCCACATATGAACTTATTGTTATACGGTCATAAAAACACTGGGCTGCGCTACATAACGCAATCGATTTCTTAGACTGTCGCAAGTTTTTGTTCATGTGGCGAATCATGCGTTGAGGGAGTTCATGCCCTCGGCTCTAGATGTTTTGGATACCCCGTCTACGTTCAGGAACGGGGCGTATTAGAATGCGCTCCCGTTTACAAGTGTGTCTAAACTGCCGTTGAGATAACCGTAGTATTTCAGCGTAACACGAGGGGAAAAAGTGCTGGTCAGGAGGACCGGCAGTTTTGTAGAGATGGTGGCCCGAGCAAAAACTTGCTGGCCTCGGGCCTCCGGGTCGGCACTAATTTCTAACGATGGAGATAACTCGTATATATTTCCTCTGCATATGATTTCATTCACCTGCCCCGTCGAGCAAGTTTAACGAGCAGCTTGCTACTAGCTACTTGCCCGATAGCCCGAAGTACTTGTCCCGGGCAAGCGGGCAACCGTTAAGCTCGAGCGCTGAACCTGTAATTGTTTAATTTATAATTAGTTGAATACCTTCTCAAAATGATGGATAGCCAACCAGATTTCTCCTTGAGCATTGAAAACACACCCAAGGTTGCTCCAGGCCACAGCGAAGTTCGGCTGAGTCTCGATGGCTTTCAGGTAGCATGACTACATGACGGTAATAATACAGGAGGGGAAGACAGGAGACCAAGAAAACAACCATTAGAAACATTCTTGGTACACGGTACACAACTAGGTGCACACTAGACAGGTGTGACGCCGCGCCGCTAGCTGCTCGCAAAGCCGCGCCGCACCGCGCTGCGCCCAATGCTGCATCCGTTCGCCGTGCTCATACCCACGATTACCCGAGGTGCACAGGTTCTGGATTTAAATGGCTTTTATGTGTCCAAACAAGGCTAACCATACTAACACTTCTCTTTCCTGTTACAGAATTCTTCATTGAATGGCTGACATCCAAAGACGCTTGTACAGAACCTGTCAGGATCGAGCAATCGTGGCTAGGGCAAAGTGTACTTCGTAACCCTATGTACGCTCGCAAAAATGCGCCCAGCGGTCGCCAGCACCATCGCATGCAGCTTTCAAATGCGCTGAAAGCAAGCCAATATAATATTGGCAAAAATGACAATCTACTTACAAATTGTGTACAGACATACAAAATGCCAGCCTCCTCATACATAAGTTTGTTTTCACGCTTGAGTCTGTACGACTGACTTGATAACAAAACGAGTTTTCACAGGAAGTAGAGAATAAACATGGCATACGATTCAGCAAACTACAAATTTGCCAAACGCAGACCCACGCTGACTGTCATACATATACATACACACGAGTATGAAAATAGTATGTAGAGACTGATGCACAACCAGTTAAAGACCTGTTACAGAACGACCAAACATTACCAGTCCGAGTCTGCAGACGATATTCAGAGGAAGTCCTTTCACTCACATGCCGCATTGGCCAACAGGATCTTAAAACTGATGCAACGATTATATAGGGAAAAACAAAAGAGAGACCATTAGTACGTTTTCATGTCCTGAAATCTAAGCAGAACTCTCTCTTTCCAGCACCCACGTCTGCTGGCTTCGCCAGGGTCCAGCAAGCGGGCCCACATGCATTTGAACGAATCACAATGCATTGAATGACGCACCTCTGTTACACATGCATTCAGCAGAATTTATTACTGCTCTTTTTATACCGAGGCCCGAATGATGGTGCCTTGATGATTTTACTACTGCTGACACTAAACATTCTTGGCTGTTATAACGAGCTAGAAGGTAAGTATACAAAACTTGTGGGTACTATGATATATATATATATATATATATCAAGAGCTCATAATATAGAAGAGTATGACACCGTTTTAACAGCGTTTTGATAGTTTTCAACTAATATTCTATCAATATGTGAATAAATATATTCAAACTTTACCTTGTTTTCGTCTATGATTCTCCCTTAATCATATGACACCACCAATTTGCCTGAAAATCGTATGTGTTCTTCAAAAAAGTTCTTTCAGTTTGAATACGACACGGTTTCACACAGTTTTCCCAAATGTTCGCATGTATTCGGCGCATGTTGATATGCGGAAGCAGCACCAGGTTGTAACTACGGGACGCTGGGGGCTGTTGGAGATATTAGGTAAGCACAGTAACAGCACTTGTTTCGCTTCCTTATCATCAGGAACACTATGGCAACACAGCTAAAATCAGCTGCTAGCTCGCTGTGAGCACACATTTATTTCTAGCACGCTGGAAACGCTACACGCTAAATACAATTCGATGCTTAATATCCCCCACAGCCCCCAGCATTCCGTCATAGGCAATAGAACACTAATCCGATAATAAACTTGCGCCGAATACATGCGAACATTTGGGAAAACTGTGTGAAACCGTGTCGCATTCAAAGAACGTTTTTGAAGAACAGATACGATTTTCAGGTAAATTGGTGGTGTCATAGACGAATGGTGTCATAAAGGGAGAATCATAGACGAAAACAAGGTAAAGTTTGAATATATTTATTCACATTACAAGTTGAAAACTATGCCAAACGGTGTTAAAACGGTGTCATACTCTTCTCTATTATGAGCTCTTGATATATATATATATATATATATATATATACATACATATATATTAGCTTAACATTAACAAAAACTTCAGTGTTCTTTAAGAATATTATCTATGTTTGAATGATCAGTAAGCAAAAATGACCAAACATGCTTCTTCAAACCTTCTTATGCAATATGAAATGTTTTACTACATTTACAATCAATTTGATGTGCTGTATATGAGACAAATTTTATCTGATAGAGAAAATGAATTTTTTTAAATATTAATTTTAATTTTTAGAATATAAAAATGAATGTTATAATTTGTTATTCCAAAAATCTCCAAGCAGGGTCCCCACCGTAATTTTTTTTGCGACTGTGGGGTCCATACTGAGAATACGTAGCAAGTCACATCCAGTTTGATGCTTTCAGGTGGACGAAGGGCTCTGTCCATTCGCAAGCTATATCACAGGTGTGGAGGAAACAGTGTGGTCTGGCTACAACATACATCACAGACACACTCCTATGGTGTGACAATGACACCAGCAACAGATACAGCAAACATCACATTATAATGTTAATGAGATGCTACCGCCCATAATCTGCTACGCACTAGAGTAGCTTTTCACTTTCCACATTTACGATGGACCTGGTCTGTGATCAACACCACACACTGTCCCCTGCACAGCGCAGCGCAATCGCAAGGGGGCGCAGCTGAGTTTTGGCGCAATGCGTAAAATGTTATGGTCACTTGGCTCACAGCTTACTTCACCTGTACATTTTACTTTATGGAATTTTTCAGCAAATCAAGATTGCATGACAAAAATTGTAACCAATCATATCTTCTACAAGCAAAGCCAGAACCATAACAGTTTGGCAATGGCAATCGCGCGCAAGGAGGTATGCACAGAAAAGAAAACCAAATTATCAGTTTCTGCTGCAGGCCTGGTTTATAAAATAAAGAGAGTTATACGCTGAAAAGGACTATCAGATGCTGGTTACCGAAATGCACAGCCACACACACCTTTAACCTCGTTTGCTTGTATGAACTAACGTGCTATACCAAAATCAATGCAAAAAGCGCAAGTTGCAAAAGTCTAAAAATTTTGATGTCGAGGTGTGGTCAAATCCTATGCACTAAAGCAAGCAGCATCTGCTCTGTTGGTGACAAAAATGCCAACCATCGTGTCCAAGTAAGGTGAATGCCACAATTCCTGAAATAAGTGAGGGGCTAGGTATTCTCAGCTGTTGAACCCTACAAGTAACACCCATATCAGTAAGCTGGCATATATTTATATAATTGCAACTACATGCCTTGCCAATGCAACTTATGCATAAGTAACACTGGCATGTGGTATACACATTCATATGCCATGCTTCCATTTAGCAAACACTTTAACAACGGACACCGGCTTAGAGACGCACACGATTTAATCTTTTGTGAGAAATTTGGTTTTGTAATTTTAAGCAAATTTAAGGTTGTGAAGGCACATGTGGTCGCTTAAATATACATATATACATGAAATGGTAATAATAAAGAACCCGTGACTGTTGTGTGTACCTTGGCTTCATCCAGTCTACCAAGTGCCTTGAGTAGATTTCCGAGATCGCTGCGCACACAGTAGAGGTCCTGCGAATATTTGTAACAATTTATAAACATAAAGCCCAACAGATGACAGTTAAGATAAATTAACGGGGAAATTAAACAAAACTTCACAACCAATTGAATACATTCTAGTCACAAACAACCGACATGAAATCTTTATATAACAATCTAGACCCTATACGATAGAATTTTTGAACAACATTCACAAGATTCAAACACATACTAGGTGCTTTCCAGCATTCAACTTACCGGATTATACTGCAGCGCAGTTACATAGGCTTGTACAGCACCCTCCATGTCGCCAGCTGCTACCAATGCTGCTGCCAGGTTAATATATCCATCAATGAAATCCGGCTTCAATCGAACAGCATACCTATAGTTTTCCAAAGCCTCTTTTAACGCACCTCTTTCTTTGTAGACATTTCCAAGGTTAGAATATGCCTCGGCTAGCATAGGATTCTGCTTGATAGCTAGCCTGCTAAAGTCAGCTGACCTAAAATATAAATTATACAAGCTATAATACAGTAAAACTCGCACAAGTCGACACTTTTGGGAGCAGCATATTTGTGTCGACTTACGAAAATGACGACATTTTGTCGACTTATACAATGTATGTAATGCGCGTATACACTGTATTAGCTGCCTTGCGATCGCTATGTACAACGAGTATGCATAATGAACAAGCGAACAATGGAAATGAAGCAATCACTGCATAGTCATATACACAGAACCAAGTCAAATGATGAGCGAGCTTCTCTGCATTCACACAGTGTACATCGCGCATCACATAACGCCATTCGTTTACTGTACGTACTGTATTAGCAATCATGATGTGCGTTTGTGCATATGCAGGCACGTGTGCGTGAGTGTGCCTATGTCAGTGCGGGAGGTGGTAGAAAATAGTAACCTTGATTTCAGTAACAGTAAATTGTTACTAGTAACAGTATACAGCAACCCCATTGAGCTATTTGGTTCTTGCACAAGTGTGCACTACTAGCATATAATCAGGAGCGTATAATGACAAAGGAGTAAGACAGCGATTTGGTACTGATTTAACTACATTTTTGTCGTACGACGTTCGATGTGAATAAAAACTACAAAATTGTTATACAAGACAATGAGCTTTCTTTGTTGCACTGGTCTTATTCTATCGTTCGGCCGTATTACGAAACCGGCGTAACAGCTTCCTCGTTTGAGCATCATTCGACTTTTCGACGAACATAGGTTTTCACAGTTACGTTAGCCGTATTCGGCGAGGCCACACCTAAATTTGCACACACCAAGCTCTTCCAATGAGCCACGGTAGGGCTTTTTCGCCCGGACCGTAGGCCTAGTCCGAGTGGCAGGAAATGTCGGCGTCTAGAAAATTATATAAGTTACGCAATTGCACCATGACTGGGTCTTCGAAAAGCAACAATTAAAAACTATAATCCTTTACATTTCTGAACTATAGTGTAGAATGCCTTGGTGTCTTTATGGTTTAATCCGCAGTTTTTTGAAAAGGAATATAAGAGCTGGCAGGGGCTGGTAAAATATCTGTGAATCTAGGCTCAGCCCGATGGACCGGAGGAAATGATTGTATGCAATCGTTATGAGTAAAACTGACCGCTCCAGCCCGAATGGTAAGCGTTTGTCGGGCACATGTCGTTGTTGCATTAATTGCAGTAGCAGACCGTTAATCTCATAGCCGCGCGTACGAGTTGCCGCTGGCGGGCTAAAGGAGGCCATGCACGCGATCCCTGCCGTGGCTCATTGGAAGAGCTGATGGTGTGCAGAATTGTAGAGTGTGGACTCGGCCAGAACCTACGGTAACTAACGTAGAAAACCAATGTACGTCGGAAAAGGTACGAATAATAATAATGTCAAAACCGAAAGGAACTAAGGCGGAGACCGGGTTTGTAATGACTACCAGAAGGACAAGAAAATATACGAACCCAGTGAACAAGGAGAGAAAGCTCAGTGTTGCTGTAAATAGCATTTGTATTTGTGTATTCACATCGACAGCTCGTCACGACAAAAACGTAGTGAAATCAAGTATCCAATCGCTGTCTACTCCTTTGGTCATTATCACGTGTCTCGCTTGATTATAATATATGTTACGCCTTATGAAAGTGTACCTGCTGCATTGTATAATATCCACAAGCAAGTGTAGTTAAGGTGTGAGTGCAACGCTTATAGGCAGCAGCCACCCACACTGTAACAAAACACACAGTTACCTTAAATTTTGATACCAAACACATTATCAGCTGCCCATATTCAGTTAGTTTGTTCTATATAGTCCAAACCTTAAATTGTGTTACTATTGCTCATTACTCGACTTCAAAATGCATAAATTAATTGTGTAAATTAATGTACAACGATCGTGACTAATTACGTTACTACATGTGACTATTATGTTGAGTCAGCGAGTGAAATTTAACTTAGCCTTTACCAATAAACACAGTGAGAAGAAAAGTGTTATCACTGCCATGGCCATCAATCGAGCAATCAATGTTTTACCAAAATGTGTTAAAGCGCCATGAAGATGACCAGTTGATTTTATGCAACATTTAACGAATGCTACAGTAACTGGTAACGCCCCTTGCGTAGTTATATGAAGTAATTACCTATACTCTAAACGCGTATTAAGTTCTGGTGCGGCAAATATCACTGGCTGGTTCCAGACAATACTCCAATTGAAAATCCGCGTCCCAAAATAAATCGTTGTTGACAGTTTTCAACGCCGCGCCCCCCCCCCGCCTAATGCCGGCTATGAACGCTGGCCGTAACGGTGCGAGGGCGGTGTCATACAGGATTATAGTGCACCGGACTATTTGTCGCACGTATAGCTCCCGGCCGTCAGTGATTCGATCCTTGTGGTCTTGAGTGCGCATCTCCGTACCGTTATGTTATTTACCTTGGGGATTGGGAATAAATGAATATACGCAAGATCTTGCAGAGTTACCACAGCAACATATAATATAGTGGTAACTAGGCAAACAATTTACGCCGGGAACAAACAATTCTGACGTGCTTCAACACTTCCCTGTAGCAACATGTGAGGCTCACGAACCGAAATCAAATGCTTTTTTGGTTGGCCATATAAATTTAGCGTTGGGCGCCAGCATTACCGAATTTACGGCATTTCAAATTAGACCATTCTTAGTAATTAGCAGTGATATTTGGACCCCACTAATACGCGTTTTGCTATAAGGTAATTACTTATCTAACTATACAAGGGCCAGTTTACTGTAGGCATCCTTCGTCAACTTGTGCAATATCGATTGGAAATATTTATTCTTTAATTATGCGCCCATTATATTGTTAATAGGACTGCTCAATCCTTCTATTTGTCAACAGTCTAACCTTGGTTAAATTCGTTACCCAATGAACTATACAACATTCACCTATATCATAACACATTAGGCAAATCTCGTAATTTAACCTGCCATGCGACACATAAATTGTTCACCATAATCATTCATGTTAAATCGCAGCCTCCATTGCGAAGGNTGTTGGTCGATCGTCACTCCCGTGATAGCAGTGTTGGCGATGGGAGTGACGGTGATAGCAGTGTTGGCGATGGGAGTGACGGTGATGATGGTAGCAGTGTTGGCGATGGGAGTGACGGTGATGATGGTGGCAATGATGACGATGGTAGCCATGTTCGTGATGGTGTGGAGTCTGTGTACAGTAGAAGTGTTGGTGATGGCAACCGTCCCAGTGATGATGGTAGCAACCAGGATGGCACTGGTTGTGTAGGAACTGAAAAGGATCTGGACTGGAAATGGGTTTTGCTTCAGTGTCCCAAGGGAAAAAAAAATGCCAAAACAGGTTCCAATGAGCAGGTGAAAGACATTCATAAGAACTTAGAAGCAATAACCAATTTCCAGTCGATCCTTTTTCAGATTCACTAGCTCGACAATCGACAGTGACCATCCTGCCTGTGTGATCTCTCAGCGTCTACGGTTATTGCTGACAAACAAAATCCAGGTGCAGTGTTACACCCGGTTGCATGTTTTCGATGCAACCATACACTTCTACTGTACAAGACTCACAGCCACTCGCACAGAGAGGTACGCTGGGACAGCATGGCTACCCTATCGTCATCGTAACCATGTGTGCCCCCCACCGTCATCATAGCCTTACTACACTCAATTCCTCGCACCTACAAACGTGCCACATGAACTGGATAGCAAATCACCGTCAAAGTACGCTACTACATCGTTCCTAACCACTGCTTATCTCATCCCGTCGACTCCCATCGCCAACACTGCTTGAACATATTTCTACTCCACCGTCGTCCAGCACTCCATAGCCGCCAAACATANCGTAATTCCGTTACCATTTCGTAATTCCGTTACCGCTGTTTTTTTTGGAAAAAACACTGCCTGCACGATATTCATGAATATATGAGCCAAATTATAGCCACCATAGTCTAGTCAACACATGAGACTACAAATTTCATGGAAAACATGTTGCCCTCCTATTATAGATTTCAGAGAACTCCCTCTGAAAGTTGAGGTAAAAATAAGACCCTATTTTCTGCCGTAATTCCGTTACCGACACTTTCTTGGTCACACTCCCTCCCGCGTAAGGGATTTCTCTGAACTATGTTTTTACCAAAAAAGCAGGGGTATCAGCAGAACTAATAAGGGTTTAGTTCATCAGTTCAGCTGTTGGACTAAGCCATGGCAGGTAAAACTAAGACAAAAATGTATCTGAATTGTAATTCCGTTACCGTGGAATTGCCTAATTGAAACAGGGGGGGAGTTTTCCCAAACGGGGCGCGCGCGCCCCGTTTGCGCAACGTAGGGAGAACCCTGACATATATGTACCTTGGGTACATATCTGTAGTACCTGATTAGTGATACGACAACGACCCCTTCAGCGTCACTGCGGCTGATAGGGTCTATGTCCCCCAGGGTACTGCCGGAACGTACCCAGGGGTACGGTCCGGTATACCGGAACGTACCCTGATAACTATCTAGCTGATAGTGATATGGTTAGGGTTAGTGTTACTGTTAGTGTTAGGGTTAGGGTTAGAGTCAGGGTTAGGACTTAGGGTTAGGGTTAGGGAGTAGGCGTAGACGACTCCCTAGACTCGTTAGTGGAGTAGGCGAGGTACGGTCAGGTATATTAGATAGTAGTATTTAGTACCAGGGTACGTTCCGGTATACCGGACCGTACCCAGGGTACGTTCCGGCAGTAACCTGGGGGACATAGACCCTATCAGCGTCACTGCGTGACACTGTCAAGACTCAACTTCAAGATTATCATTAATACTAATACTAATACTAGTAATACTAATAGTAATACAGTAAAAACCCGCGTATAAGAACATAGATTTTAAGAACATGTTAGGCTAAAATTTCCCATTTAGACCCCTTTACATAAGAACCTGTTTTAGGCTAAGATTTTAAAGTAGGTTCTTAATTTTCCATGCAGATGAAGACTTAAAAAGAAACACAGGTAAAATAAAAAAGACGAGCTTAAACAATATCGATGCAATAACAATGCCAATGCCAATGCCAATGCCAATGCTCAACAATAACAATCATATCTATAATATAATATTATATTATATTATATATATCATATAATATTATCGGTGCAAATACACTTTATGACGTCCAGTATGGCGGCGCAGTATGGGGGCGCCTAACCCTAACCCTAACCCTAATTCTAACCCTAACCCTAACCCTAACCCTAAACCTAACCCTAACCCTAACAATAACAGTTGTTAGGGTTAGGGTTAGAATTAGGTTAGGGGGGTTAGGCGCCCCCATACTGCGCCGCCATACTGGACGTCATAAAGTGTATTTGCACCATATTATCTCAACCATAAAAAAAAAACATGTGCAACAACTAAACTCTCCATACAACACCTTACACATAACACTACTGTACTGGTAACACATGCATCACAGTCACTAAGCCCGCGCGTAGCGCGGGTTTTCAGCTAGTACATATTAAAAGTAGAAACAATTAAGAACCTATTTAAGAACCTTTTGAGCCTAATTTTTCAGTAAGCACCATTTATATAAGAACATGTTGAGGCTAACTTGGAAAAATCTATGTTCTTATACGCGGGTTTTTACTGTAGTACTACTACTAATACATTATTATTATACGATAAATGTCATTAATGATACTGATACTAGATATGGTTACCTGAGGATAATATGCCGCCTGTTGACTAGTAGCTGCGAACGTGTTAGTTCCTGGAAAATACTTGTAGAACATGACTAATTCAGCAAATGGACAGTCGAAGTAAATAGGCTACTTGAAGTTGTACTTCTAAGTTCTAACAAAATAAAATCTTCTGGTGCCCTTGAACCCGGATACGGAAATAAGGAATTCGGCGCGCGCATGCGCTCTACGCCGCGAGTGCGCGCTACGTTTGCGAGTTCGTGTTGTTTTGTTTTTGACTTGTTGTTAGTTTGTAAATGAAAACAGACAGTTACACTCTGTGGCTATCGCTTATTATATACAATGTTTTTGAAAACTTAATTATTTAAATTGTCATTCGCAGGTATATACTACTAGTAGGCGACTATGGATACAGACAAAAGGACACGTGAAGGTGATTCACTTGACAAGGAACCTCTTCCTCTGGCTCTGCCTCTGCTGGTACAGTCGCCACCTGCTAGTAATACTTATACTATTACTAATAGTAGTATTGTTGACCATGCTGGTGATGCAAATTCTACTGTAGAACTATGCCAACGTGTTCAGATGCCTTCGCCAGCAGAGCATGTAGTTGAGGCAAAAGTTAGCAATCTGGCACCTACAGAAATGCAGGCTACAGCGCCCCATAAAAAACAGAATGTTGCGTTTAAAATGCCTATGATGGTCGGACCACGGCCGGGTTTTTCTAAGCATTCAAAGACAATTGAACCTGCAGCCGAAAGCATCAGTCGTTCTGAGATTACACAGAAAAGTGCAACCCCGCACTTAACAGCACAAGGAATTCCTGAGGAGGACAACAGTGAAACGGCCAATATAAGCGAAAACTCAGAATCCAGTAATGCGGAAGATATTGACAAGTCCAAATACAATAATATTACTAATCATTCCTCAGTTAAATCACCGGTAACACGACTAGAAGAAAAGGTCGCCCAAATCCCTTACAAGGAGCCATCATGGGGTGGTATTTCCTTACATGAATATAAATTTGAGGTGTTGAGGAATGGTTCAATAATTTCTACTGTCGACCTTGACAATAAATCCTTCTATGTGTTTGGGCGGTTGGAAAGCTGTGACATAGTGATGGAACACCCTTCATTGTCACGATACCATGCTGTAGTCCAGTACCGGTCATCGACATCTGGTGGTCACAACAAGGGCTTCTACCTGTTCGACCTCAACAGTACCCATGGCACATACCTCAATAAGGAGAAAATCAGACCAAAAACGTACTACAGGATTCACGTTGGCCACATAATAAAATTTGCAGGGAGTACACGGCTCTATTTGCTTCAGGTATGTGGCAGTAGATATAGTATTCATTTGAGTGAATGACACAAACACGTGAGTGTTTCCTGTACTATGTTCTTCCTTTGAAAATTAAATATTAATATAAATTGTAAATAGTAAATTGTATATTAAATAACATATTAGATACATTAAAGACCTCGCACATTGTGAGGTTCGTACTGAGCACGGAATGTGAATTTCGTGCTCCGCACAAATCCATGTGAGCGTGGACGAATCTCACTATGTGCAGGGTCGATTCATGTGAGTTTTCGGTCTCGCGAGGCGGCGAAGAAAATTTCTGTCGTGTTTGATCATTTTGGTCTCGCGGGGCTGAAGATTCAGCGTGTACGGGGGTGTGAGACTTGCTGTGGACTCCCTCTTTTTGAGAGCAGGGGTTGGACTCCCGTGTTCAAAAGTTAATTTCTACCCCTGTCATGGTATTCAGGGTCCAGATGAGGATCAAGAGGAGGAGTCCGAGCTTAGTGTAACTGAGCTGAAGATGCTGAGGAAACAGGAGGAGGCAGAGTTGCAGAAGGAGCTGGATGAGTCTGATGGGAAAGATACAGGAGAAGGCGAGAGCCAACAGGAGGAGGAAGAATCCCAACAATCTGGGATTAACTGGGGGATGGGTGAGCCTCCCTCTGCACATATTGTTATATTATGTGAAGCTGTGAAAGGGGGATGCTGACTTTCAAAATTTGCGTAGTAGAATGTGTGCAGAGAATGTGTGGCTTTTTTCAAAACATTAATTTTAATTTTAATTGTGTGCAGTATTGGCAAAACAATTCGAGGCCTATGGCAATTTCAATTCACAATGCAATTCAGTGTATTGCATTGAATGGCATTATGAATTGAAATTGTCAAGCCCCGAATGTTTGTTCACCTTATTGTAAAATATTGTGTTCGAGAAAATTCTGAAGTTTTACCATTGCAGGAACATAACTGATCAAGCGGAGTGTATTTTCAGAGTGTAGATATGTTCATGCTAATAGATATATGCTAGATAATTATCTATGACCCCACGAAGTTCTGGGATCCTATAGCATGTGTTCAGAACTGTTGTTTGTAAGAACAGCTGGTAAGTGTGTTGGGTCTATAGTATAATAAATCTATTATATTTATGCTAATAGGTGAGGATGCTGTAGAAGAAGATCCATTAGCAGAAAATCCTTTTGCACTTGAGGTATTCTCCCAGAAGGAGTACAGAGATCCTAAGAAGACTCTACGTGGCTTTTTCGAACGTGAAGGCAAGATATTGATTTATTAGATTTATTATGCATAAATCGTTTAAATTTATATACCCGCATAGACAAACGAATGTAGGAGAACATGTATTATAATAATATAACTTGATGTTGAAGTGATTATATATATGTCACTTATCCAAGCATGGTAGTCCTGATGTTGATCTGTTGACGTTCCTAATAATGTCAATTACAACAAAATAAATCATTGTGTTATCCAATTATTAGCTTAACGAACAAACTTAGTGTTATCGTGCTGCTGCACCAGTTCATGCACCATGATTTTTAACCCTTTCTCTATTTAACCAGGTTTGGAGTTGGTATATGATGTTACAGAAAAAGGACCATCTCACAATAAGCAATACAACTGCAGAGTGAAGTACATGAATTTAATATTTACTCTTTGCGTTGCTTATTTGAATTGCGTTATTTTGTTCTGTTTGACAGTTGTTCTCTTGGCATCAAGGACAATTTTGTCTTATGGTATAGTGTAGGGGAGGGGGGGTGTAGTTGTTTTCACATTTTGTTTAACAAAATAGTATAGCACATCTATACTATTTATACTAATTTCCTTTCATGGCATAGGAATGTTTTGTTCAATACATGAAGTGATGATGTGCAAGCTGATTAGTAAGATTACATTAAACAAATTCCAATTACAACATGTGTCCAATGCATTTTGATCCTATATAAGGCTTCCTATCGAGGGCAATCAGGGGGAGCCACTATATGCTGAGGCTAGCATCATAGGAAAGAAGAAAGAAGCCGTGCTGCAATGTGCACTATCAGCTTGTCGTATACTGGATGCCAACAACCTTCTACGACAGGCATCTCATGGTAAGCAGCTGCACATGCAACACATGTTGGGATTGATTCATTGAATTGTACAGAATTTCCTACAGGACTTCGATGAATGCAATTATTGAGAATAGAATATATATAGATATTGCAAAGGTCCAGTGAGTAATCTGAGGACTGCATTGTTTTATCAACACTTTAGTACCAAATGTAGTATTTGGCACCAGAAAAAATGAAAATGGAATTGTTTAAACAGGCCTATGATACATCTTGTCACTTTGATATTGTATTTGAATGATATACAGGGTTTCTTCTGAGGGAAAATTAGACAACGGTGGTAATGGCCAGTTTGGGGAAAAAACGCACTTGATGGATTCAAAGGCGTGCAGTAGGCACGAATGTTGATTCTGCAGGCAGACGCGGGGGGAGAGAGGTAGAGGGGGGTTCTGTGGGTCTCCCCCCAGCAAAATTTTTAAAATGTGAATGTCTTAGACTGCATTTGAGGCACCCCGAAAATAAAATTTCACCTTTTAGTTTAAATCTTACTCTGTTAGCAGACCCACCAAGTCTCACGCTGCGAATTTCGCGGGAGACTCGCGCATATGGACCCATTCTCCCGCACTCCCGCATGCCCTACTCATTCTCACGCATTCACGCAAAAGCAGCCTGCGACACCCGTAACCCCAACGTTCGTGGCTGTGCACATCGTGGCTCGTGCTTGCTGGCTGGGGGGGGCATTGATTGAAGTACGGGGGGGGGGGGGGCGCATCACTGATTGTAAGTTGTGTGGACATGCTTATTGCTGTATATGTAGCGGTGGGCACCGCTGGTATGAGGGAGCGACAGCAAAACTTTCCCGGAATCAAAGAAAAAGCTGCAATCGGGGATGACACAGGAGTGTGCCGGCATGCAAAAAGAAACGTTGCTGTGAATTTCATTACGATTTTCCATGTATATAGTCAGAAGCACGTGGTGATCTATTTATTTTTGGATTGCCACTATTTTGACAACGGCGGGTAAATACAAGAACATTTTCACAACGGCGTTGTTAAATTTGACAACGGTGGTGCGCCGCGGTGCCTCCTATGTAGAAGAAACCCTGATATAGATGCATAAATCTTTATGTTGTTGGGAGGACATATCTATTTTTGAGAATTCTCAGCATGTGCGTTCTCACTTGTTTTATCCACATGTCACCTGCTACAGAGAGCCACAAAAGAAAGCTGAAGAGCTTACACGCCGAAGATTATTACAGCAGTGATGACGACAATTTTCTCGACAGAACCGGCACTGTTGAGCAAAAACGTGTTCAGCGACTGAAACGTGCGGGCAAGGAGGAAAAGGTACAGTAATTTGCTTAATATGTGTTATCATACAACTGGCCTTGAGATAAACCCTTAGTAGTAATATGCCAAGCTAACCTTGAATTGTATAGTTTTACAAACTTTCTCTTGAAAGTGTTTCCACTCTATTTTAAATTTAGTTGATTTATTTTTAATTAGTTGTCTCGATATCTATAATTAATTAGGCGGTTGAAACTTACGACTCACTTTTGGAGATGCTGAAAACTGTTGAGACTTGCATAGCAGAGAATGAAGCCATATTGAAGCAAGCCAGCACAGGTAGATAATATAATAAAATCTAATGTAATAAAATGATACGTAATTACATATAGTATATGTGTGCATGTGATTACAGATGTATGTAAGTGCTAATATTATTATTGCTTAAGACCTAGAATCATGGAATGTTTACTCAAGAATCTTTATTATATCATGTAACCATGGTAACAGAGGTACAGGATACTGGAGAGGTGGATCCACTTGATGCGTTCATGAATAATATTCGAGCAACGGGAGGATTTGGAGCAAAGGAGAGGATGGAGATGAAGAAACAAATTTTTGAGTTGAGAAATGAAGAGAAGAGGCTGCAGCATCTTATCAACATAGCAAAGCCCGCATCCCTGCCAGCGTTAAAGCCGTAAGTAATGAAGCTGCAGGACTTCAGTTGATCAGAATTCTTTAGGATTCAGATGAAAATCAGATGCTGCCATTTTTCAATTATTTAGGATATGTGTTTAGCTAAGAAGTTAACTTTTGGCATATTTTGTCAATTTGCCGAAATATTTATCTTTGCTGCCCTGTAGTGGGGAGTGTGGAAGCTGCACAATTTTAGTTGGAATCATAATATCAATTATATAATGCCCCATTATAGAGAACTTGATCTCGGCATCAATGTTGGGAGTCTTTTTTTGTGCACCATATGTGCTCACCACTTGTAGTTTACCGACGTTGATTTCTTCTCGACACAGAGTTGTCCCTACTGCTACTGGGGCATCTGCATCTCATGAGGGGAATGATGATGTGTCGACGCATACAGGTGGCCACGTGCCTGTGGTTGGACACATGAAAGGTTATCACACACATGGTGACGGCAAGTCCAAACCAAAGGTGAGTCGACTCTACTTTATGAGGAATATAGTGTGTGTAGTGCATCTCAGGTATATCGAGAAGTGAAATGCTATACTGCCATCTGTGTATTCCACATCCTGTTGTATCTAACCAGCCAAAAGATTTCCATACCTACTAAATACGAGTAGTTTCAAAGTTGTACCATGTCAAACTCCAGTGAAATGCAGACAAAATAGAAAGTACTAGCAGGACACCCGGCATTGCCTGGGAAACAAAGCGCTCAATTGGTGACCAATTGGTTGAAAGAAAAATACCCTAAAATATATCTATTTATCTAGCTAGCTAGCTATCTATTCATCCATCTATCTATCAATCCATCCATCTATCTATCTATTTATCTATCTATCTATCTATCTATTTATCTATCTATCTATCTATTTATTTATTCATCTATCTATCCATCTATCTATCTATCTATCTATCTATCTATCTATCTATCTATCTATCTATCTATCTATCTAATATCTATATATCTATCTATCTACCTATCTATCTATCTATTTATTTATCTATCTATCTTTCTATCTATCTATCTACTATCTATCTATCTCTCTATCTACCTATCTATCTATTTATTTATCTATCTATCTTTCTATCTATCTATCTATCTAATATCTATATATCTATCTATCTACCTATCTATCTATTTATTTATCTATCTATCTTTCTATCTATCTATCTATCTAATATCTATATATCTACATGTCAGCAAAGATGATTATCGAAAAAGAAACCAAAAACTCGGCATGACTGGCTGTCCAAAGGAATACGCCCGTTCCGAATGTACGAAGTCAGACGGCACGGTAAGCAGTGAATTCGACCATGGATATAGCCTGGAGAATCCAGAACGCATGCAACGCCTTCTGTCATCATCAGAGGTTCAAAATGACATATCCAGAAGATAGTGGTGCGGGTAGATCGATGGTCAGCCAATACAACAAGTGGATGGTGGAGTGTTGGCGATGGAGTCGCGGTGATAGAGTGTTTGGGCGATGGAGTGACGGTGATTAGCAGTGTGTGCGATGGGAGTGCACGGTGATGATGGTAGCAGTGTCTGGCGGATGGATGACCGGTGATGATGGTAGCAGTGTTGGCGATGGGAGTGACGTGATATGGTAGCAGTGTTGGCGATTGAGTGACGGTGAAGCATGGTGTGGGCGATGGGAGTGACGTGATGATGGTGGCAGGTGTTGGCGCATGGGAGTGGAGGATGATAGAGTGTTGGCGATGGAGTCGACGGTGATGGATAGGCTGGGAGTGTTGGCGATGGAGTGGACGGGTGATGGATGGTGGGAGTGTTGCGATGGAGTGACGGTGATAGCAGTGGTGGCGATGGAGTGGACGGTGACTGATGGGCGTGTTGGTGATGGGAGTGCACGGTGATGAGCAGTGTTAGCCGATGAAGTGACCGGATAATGGTAGCGAAGGTGTTGGGACCCTGGGAGTTGACGGTGATGATGTAGCAGGTTGGCGATGGGAGTGACGGTGATGAGGTGGGAGTGTTGGCGATGGAGTGACGTGATGATGGTAGCAGTTTGGCGGATGGGGGTGACGGGTGATGATGGTGGCAAGTGGTTGCGATGAGTGACGTGAATGAATCGGTGGTAGTGTTGGCGATGGAGTGACGGTGATGATTGTGGCAGTGTTGGCGTGGAAGTGACGGTGATAGCAGTGGTTGTGCGATGGGATAGTGACGGTGATGACTGGTGGCAGTGTTGGCGATGGGAGTCCACGTGATCGGCAGTGTTGGAGCGGATGGGAGTGACGGTGATGATGGTGGCAGTGTTGGCGATGGGAGTGATCGTGAGTAGCAGTGTTGGGCTGATGGAGTTGACGGTGATAGCAGTGTTGGTGCGATGGGAGTGACGGTGATAAGCAGTGTTGGCGAGATGGAAGTGATGGTGATGATGGTAGGCAGGTTGGCGATGGGAGTGACGGTGATGATGGTATGGCAATGGAGACAATGGTAGCCATGTTCGTGATGTTGTGAGGTCTGTGTACAGTAGGAAGAATTGTTGTTAGAATGGCAACCGTCCCATGTGATGATGGTAGCGCACCAGATGCACTGTTGTGTAGGAAATGAAAAGGATCTGGACTGGAAATGGTGTTTTGCTTTCAGTGTCCCAAGGGAAAAAATGCAAAACATGTTCATTGTGGCCAGGTGATTAAAACTGATGGTAATGATGTTAGCAGTCCAAGTTTTGTGAATAAAAAACTGGCATTTCACAAATATGTTTGCTCTGAACAAAGGACACTGACAGAGTAAACAGGTCCTTGTATCCATACAAATCCTCAATGAATCCGGCAAATGGATAGAAGTCTAATAATTCTTTTACCTGAACACAATTTAAACCTCCACTAGTAGATAAGAATGTTCATGTGTCCTTGTTCATAGGCATTTTCTGATAACTTGGAATACTCAACCTTTCTTTCTTTCTTTCATGGACTGTAAACTAAAGTTCTTTGTTGAACTTTCTCCTAGTTGTGTGGCTTTGTTCGTTCAATATTGTAACAATTTTATAGGCATCTGCAACAGTGTGGAATTCATAAACATAATGTGGATTATTAATATACTTCGTGCTGATCGATAGATAAGGTCTCAGAGTGAATCTAGTGGAATGTTACACAAAAAATAATCTGTTGGAACGTAAACATTTGAAGATTTGAACAAATTTCTTTATAAAGCAGTGGTGGATATGTAATTCCGTTAACCTATGTAAATCACATCAGAGAATGATAGCCAACGAATGTACTGTAGAACAACTTATCAGCGCATGGATTGAAGTGCTTGAACCCGCTGAATGCATATGACGAAAGATTTACCTTCCATGTTAACGTAGTCACGACAAAACAATTTGAAATATTCATGTTTCTTGTCATTAAAGTAGTTTTTTAGCAGGAATCATATCCTGAATTGTGGTTGTTTTTATGCAGCGACATTTATGTGACTTCATTATGGTTCCATGTGTAAAGCCAGAAACATAGGAAGTGTTTACAATGTCCATTTCAGTGCAACTGATATTGGAAAATTGGCTTCATTTTAGGAGAATTTTGCAGCAGCGTATTCCGTTACGCCAATTTCGTAATTCCGTTACCCGCTGGTTTTTTTTGGAAATAACACTGCCTGCAGGATATTCATTGTGAATATATGAGCCAAAATTAATGCTCACCTATAGTCCGTAGTCAACACATGAAGACTACAAATTCCAGTGGAAATCATGTTGCCCTCTCTATTTATAGATTTTCAGAGAACTCCCTGCTGAAAGTTGAGGTAAAATTAAGACCACTATTTCGCCGTAATTCCGTTAGCCGCGAGGGCTTCTTGTCTACACTGCCCTCTCTGCGTAAGGGATTTCTCTGACTATGTTTTTACCGAAAAAAGAGGAGTATCAGCAGAACTAAATAAGGGTTTAGTTCATCAGTTCAGCTGTTGACTTAAGGCATGCAGGTAAAACTAAGACAAAAATGTATCTGAATTGGTAATTCCGTTACCGTGGAATTGCCTAATTGAAACAGGGGGGAGTTTTCCCAAACGGGCGTTATTGGCGGCGCGCCCCGTTTGCGCACCGTAGGGAGAACCCGTACATATATGACCATGGTAACATATCTGTATAGCTCTGATTAGTGATAGCGACGATACGACCCTTCAGCGTCACTTTCGCGGCTTGATAGGGTCTATGTCCGGCCAGGGTCCGTTGGCCCGGGAACGTAGCCCAGGTATGGTCCGGTATAAACCGGAACGTCCCTGCATAACTATCTAGCTGATAGTGATATGGTTATGGGTTGAGTGTTACTGTTAGTGGTTAGGGTTAGGGTTAGAGTCAGGGTTAGGCACTAGGGTTTAGGGTAGGGAGTAGGGCGTAGACGACTCCTAGACTGCGTTAGTGAGTAGTGCGAGTATACGTCAGGTATACTTAGATAGTAGTATTTAGTCCAGGACGTTCCGGTAAATACCGACCGTACCTCAGGGTAACTTTCACGGCAGTAACGCTGGGACCTAGACCTGATCAGCGTCACGCTGACACTTGTCAAGACTCAACTTCAAGATTATCGATTATACTAATACTAATTACTAGTAAACTAATAGAAATACAGTAAAAACCCGCTGTATAAGAAACCATAGATTTTAAGAACTATGTTAGGCTAAAATTTCCCCATTTAGACGCGCCTTACATAAGAACCTGTTTTTAGCTAATTGACTTTTTAAAGTAGGTTTCTTAATTTTCCATGCAGATGCAAGACTTAAAAGAAACACAGGTAAAATAAAAAAGACGAGCTAAACAATATCGATGGCAATAACAATGCCAATGCCAATGCCAAAATGCCAATGCTCAACTAATAACAATCATTATCTATAATATAGATATTATATTATATTATATATATGCATTATATATTATGGTGCAAATAACTTTATGACGTCCAGTATGGGCGCGAAGTAAGGGGGCCCTAACCACTAACCCTAACCCTAAATTCTAAACCCTAACCCTGAACCCTAACCCGTAAAGCCTAACCCTAACCCTAATAATAACAGTTGTTAGGGTTAGGTTAGAATAGGGTAAGGGTTAAGGGTTATGGCGCCCTCATACTTGCGCGCCATACTGGGACGTACACTAAAAGTGTATTTGCACCATATTTATCTCACCACATATAAAAAAAAAACATGTGCAACAACTAACCTCTCCATATCAACACCTTACACATCAACACTACTGTACTGTAACACTATGCATCACAGTCACTAAGCCAGCGCGTAAGCGGCGGTTTCAGCTTAGTACATATTAAAAGTAGAACATTAAGAACCTATTTTGAACAACCGCTTTGTGAGCCTAATTTTTCAGTAAGCACCATTTATATAAGAACATGTTGAGGCTAACTTGGAAAAATCTATGTTCTTATACGCGGGTTTTTACTGTAGTACTACTACTAATACATTATTATTATACGATAAATGTCATTTAATGATACTGCATACTAGATATGGTTACCTGAGATAATATGCCGCTGTTGACTAGTAGCTGCGAACGTGTTAGTTCCTGAAAATACTCGTAGAACATGACTAATTCAGCAAATGGACAGTCGAAGTAAACATAGGCTACTTGAAGTTGTACTTCTCAGTTCTAACAAAATAAAATCTTCTGGTGCCTGAACGCCGGATACGGAAATAAGGAATTCGGCGCGCGCCATTGCGCTCTAGCCGCGAGTGCGCGCTACGTTTTCGAGTCGTGTTGTTTTGTTTTTGACTTGTGTTAGTTTGTAAATGAAAACAGACAGTTACACTCTGTGGCTATCGCTTATTATATACAATGTTTTTGAAAACTTTAATTATTAAATTGTCATTCGCAGGTATATACTACTAGTAGGCGACTATGATACAGAACAAAAGGACACGTGAAGGTGATCTCCTTGACAAGAACCTCTTCCTCTGGCTGTGCCTCTGCTGTGTACAGTCGCCACCCTGCTAGTAATCTTCTAATACTATTACTAATAGTAGTATTGTTGACCATGCTGGTGATGCAAATCTCTACTGTAGAACTATGCCACGCGTGTTCAGATGCCTTCGCCAGCAGAGCATGTAGTTGAGCAAAAAGTTAGCGAATCTGGCACCTACAGAATGCAGGCTACAGCGCCCCATAAAAAACAGATTGTTGCGTTTAAAATGCCTATGATGGTCGGACCACGGCCGGGTTTTTCTAAGCATTCAAAGACATTTGAACCTGCAGCCGAAAGCATCAGTCGTTCTGCAGATTACACAGAAAAGTGCAACCCGCACTTAACAGCACAAGGAATTCCTGAGGAGGACAACAGTGAAACGGCCAATATAAGCGAAAACTCAGAAATCCAGTAATGCGGAAGAATATTGACAAGTCCAAATACAATAATATTACTAATCATTCCTCAGTTAAATCACCGGTAACACGACTGAAAGAAAGGTCGGCCCAAATCCCTTACAAGGAGCCATCATGGGGTGGTATTTCCTTAGATGAATATAAATTTGAGGTTGAGGGAATGTTCAATAATTTCTACTGTCGACTGATAAGAAATCCTTCTATGTTTTTGGGCGTTGGAAAGCTGTGACATAGTGATGGGAACACCCATCATTGTCACGATACCAATGCTGTAGGTCCAGTACCGGTCATCGACATCTGGTGGTCACAACAAGGGCTTCTACCTGTTCGACCTCAAACAGTACCCATGGCACATACCTCAATAAGGAGAAAATCCCACCAAAAACGTACTACAGGATTCACGTTGGCCACATAATAAAATTTGCAGGGAGTACACGGCTCTATTTGCTTCAGGTATGTGGCATGTAGATATAGTATTCATTTGAGTGAATGACACAAACACGTGAGTGTTCTGTACTATGTTCTTCCTTTGAAAATTAAATATTAATATAATTGTAAATAGTAAATTGTATATTAATAAAACCATATAGATACATTAAAGACCTCGCACATTGTGAGATTCGTACTGAGCACGGAATGTGAATTTCGTGCTCCCGCACAAATCCATGTGAGCGTGGACGAATCTCACTATGTGGCAGGGTCGATTCATGTGAGTTTTCGGTCTCGCGAGCGGCGAAGAAAATTTCTGTCGTGTTTGATCATTTTGGTCTCGCGGGCTGAAGATTCAGCGTGTACGGGGTGTGAGACTTGCTGTGACTCCCTCTTTTTGAGAGCAAGGGGTTGGACTCCCGTGTTCAAACAGTTAATTTCTACCCTGTCATGGTATTCAGGGTCAGATGAGGATCAAGAGGAGGAGTCGCGAGCTTAGTGTAACTGAGCTGAAGATGCTGAGGAAACAGGAGGAGGCAGAGTTGCAGAAGGGAGCTGGATGAGTCTGATGGAAAAGATACAGAGAAAGGCGAGAGCCAACAGGAAGAAGAAGAATCCCAACAATCTTGGATTAACTGGGGGATGGTGTAGCCTCCCTCTGCACAATATTGTTATATTATTGAAGCTGTGAAAGGGGGATGCTGATTTCAAATTTCGTAGTAGAATGTGTGCAGAGAATGTGTGGCTTTTTTTCAAAACATTAATTTTTAATTTAATTGTGTGCAGTATTGGCAAAACAATTCGAGGCTATAGGCAATTTCAATTCACAATGCAATTCAGTGTATTGCATTGAATGGCATTATGAATTGAATTGTCAAGCCCCGAATGTTTGTTCACCTTATTGTAAAATATTGTGTTCGAGAAAATTCTGAAGTTTTACCATTGCAGGAACATAACTGATCAAGCGGAGTGTATTTTCAGAGTGTAGATATGTTCATGCTAATAGATATATGCTAGATAATTATCTATGACCCACGAAGTTCTGGGATCCTATAGCATGTGTTCAGAACTGTTGTTTGTAAGAACAGCTGGTAAGTGTGTTGGGTCTATAGTATAATAAATCTATTATATTTATGCCTAATAGGTGAGGATGCTGTAGAAGAAGATCCATTAGCAGAAAATTCCTTTTGCACTTAGAGGTATTCTCCCAGAAGGAGTACAGAGTCCTAAGAAGACTCTACGTGGCTTTTTCGAACGTGAAGGCAAGATATTGATTTATTAGATTTATTATGCATAAATCGTTTAAATTTATATATACCCGCCATAGACAAAGCGAATGTAGGAGAACATGTATTATAATAATATAACTTGATGTTAAGTGATTATATATATGTCACTTATCCCAAGCATGGTAGTCCTGATGTTGATCTGTTGACGTTCCTAATAATGTCAATTACAACAAAATAAATCATTGTGTTATCCAATTATTAGCTTAACGAACAAACTTAGTGTTATCGTGCTGCTGCACCAGTTCATGCACCATGATTTTTAACCCTTTCTCTATTAACCAGGTTTGGAGTTGGTATATGATGTTACAGAAAAAGGACCATCTCACAATAAGCAATACAACTGCAGAGTGAAGTACATGAATTTAATATTTACTCTTTGCGTTGCTTATTTGAATTGCGTTATTTGTTCTGTTTGACAGTTGTTCTCTTGCATCAAGGAAAATTTTTTCTTATGGTATAGTGTAGGGAGGGGGGGTGTAGTTGTTTTCACATTTTGTTTAAAAAAATAGTATAGCACATCTATACTATTTATACTAATTTCCTTCATGGCATAGGAATGTTTTGTTCAATACATGAAGTGATGATGTGCAAGCTGATCGGTAAGATTACATTAAACAAATTCCAATTACAACATGTGTTCAATGCATTTTGATCCTATATAAGGCTTCCTATCGAGGGCAATCAGGGGGAGCCACTATATGCTGAGGCTAGCATCATAGAAAGAAGAAAAGAACCGTGCTGCAATGTGCACTATCAGCTTGTCGTATACTGGATGCCAACAACCTTCTACGACAGCATCTCATGGTAAGCAGCTGCACATGCAACACATGTTGGAGATTGATTCATTGAATTGTACAGAATTTCCTACAGGACTTCGATGAATGCAATTATTGAGAATAGAATATATATAGAATATGCAAAGGTCCAGTGAGTAATCTGAGGACTGCATTGTTTTATCAACACTTTAGTACCAAATGTAGTATTTGGCAGCAAAAAAATGAAAATGGAATTGTTTAAACAGGCCTATGATACATCTTGTCACTTTGATATTGTATTTGAATGATATACAGGTTTCTTCTGAGGAAAATTAGACAACGGTGTAATGGCCAGTTTGGGGAAAAAACGCACTTGATGATTCAAAGGCGTGCAGTAGCACGAATGTTGATTCTGCAGGCAGACCGGGGGAGAGAGGTAGAGGGTTCTGTGGGTCTCCCCCCAGCAAAATTTTTAAAATGTGAATGTCTTAGACTGCATTTGAGGCACCCGAAAATAAAATTTCACCTTTTAGTTTAAATCTTACTCTGTTAGCAGACCCACCAAGTCTCACGCTGTGAATTTCGCGGGAGACTCGCGCATATGGACCCATTCTCCCGCACTCCCGCATGCCTACGCATTCTCACGCATCACGCAAAAGAAAAAAGGAGAAAAAAAGCAGCCTGCGACACCCGTTACCCACGTTCGTGCTGTGCACATCGTGGCTCGTGCTTGCTAGCTGGGCGGCATTGATTGAAGTACGGGGGGGGGGGGCGCACTGATTGTTATAGTTGTGTGGACATGCTTATTGCTGTATATGTAGCGGTGGGCACCGCTGGTATGACGGAGCGACAGCAAAACTTTCCCGGAATCAAGGAAAAAGCTACAATCAAGGATGACACAGGAGTGTGCGCGCATGCAAAAAGAACGTTGCTGTGAATTTCATTACGATTTTCCATGTATATAGTCAGAAGCACGTGGATCTATTTATTTTTGGATTGCCACTATTTTGACAACGGCGGGTAAATACAAGAACATTTTCACAACGGCGTTGTTAAATTTGACAACGGTGGTGCGCCGCGGTGCTTCCTATGTAGAAAAACCTGATATAGATGCATAAATCTTTATGTTGTTGGGAAGACATATCTATTTTGAGAATTCTCAGCATGTGCGTTCTCACTTGTTTTATCCACATGTCACCTGCTACAGAGAGCCACAAAAGAAAGCTGAAGAGCTTACACGACGAAGATTATTACAGCAGTGATGACGACAATTTTCTCGACAGAACCGGCACTGTTGAGCAAAAAGAGTTCAGCGACTGAAACGTGCGGCAAGGAGAAAAGGTACAGTAATTTGCTTAATATGTGTTATCATACAACTGGCCTTGAGATAAATCCTTAGTAGTAATATGCCAAGCTAACCTTGAATTGTATAGTTTTACAAACTTCCTCTTGAAAGTGTTTCCACTCTATTTTAAATTTAGTTGACTTATTTTTAATTAGTTGTCTCGATATCTATAATTAATTAGGCGGTTGAAAATTACGACTCCTTTTGAGATGCTGAAAACTGTTGAGACTTGCATAGCAGAGAATGAAGCCATATTGAAGCAAGCCAGCACAGGTAGATAATTAATAAAATCTAATGTAATAAAATGATACGTAATTACATATAGTATATGTGTGCATGTGATTACAGATGTATGTAAGTGCTTAAATATTATTATTGCTTAAGACCTAAGATCATGGAATGTTTTACTCAAGAATCTTTATTATATCATGTAACCATGTAAAGAGGTACAGGATACTGAGAGGTGGATCCACTTGATGCGTTCATGAATAATATTTCGAGCAACGGGAGATTTGGAGCAAAGGAGAGATGGAGATGAAGAAACAAATTTTTGAGTTGAGAAATGAAGAGAAGAGGCTGCAGGCATCTTATCAACATAGCAAAGCCCGCATCCCTGCCAGCGTTAAAGCCGTAAGTAATGAAGCTGCAGGACTTCAGTTGATCAGAATTCTTTAGGATTCAGATGAAAAATCAGATGCTGCCATTTTTCAATTATTTAGGATATGTGTTTAGCTAAGAAGTTAACTTTTGGCATATTTTGTCAATTTGCCGAAATATTTATCTTTGCTGCCCTGTAGTGGGGAGTGTGGAAGCTGCACAATTTTAGTGGAATCATAATATCAATTATATATGCCCATTATGAGAACTTGATCTCTGGCATCAATGTGGGAGTCTTTTTTTGTGCACCATATGTGCTCACCACTTGTAGTTTACCCGACGTTGATTTCTTCTCGACACAAGTTGTCCCTACTGCTACTGGGGCATCTGCATCTCATGAGGGGAATGATGAATGTGTCGACGCATACAGGGCCACGTGCCTGTGGTTGGACACATGAAAGGTTATCACACACATGGTGACGGCAAGTCCAAACAAAGGTGAGTCGACTCTACTTTATGAGGAATATTGTGTGTAGTGCATCTCAGGTATATCGAGAAGTGAAATGCTATACTGCCATCTGTGTATTCCACATCCTGTTGTATCTAACCAGCCAAAAGATTTCATACCTACTAAATACGAGTAGTTTCAAAGTTGTACCATGTCAAACTCCAGTGAAATGCAGACAAAATAGAAAGTACTAGCAGGACACCCGGCATTGCCTGGGAAACAAAGCGCTCAATTGGTGACCAATTGGTTGAAAGAAAAATACCCCTAAAATTAATCTATTTATCTAGCTAGCTAGCTATTCTATTCATCCATCTATCTATCAATCCATCCATCTATCTATCTATTTATCTATCTATCTATCTATCTATTTATTTATTCATCTATCTATCCATCTATCTATCTATCTATCTATCTATCTAATATCTATATAATCTATCTATCTACCTATCTATCTTCTATTTATTATCTATCTATCTTCTATCTATCTATCTATCTATCTATCTCTCTATCTATCTATCCATCCATCTATCTATCTATCTATCTATCTATCTATCTATCTATCAATCTGTCTATCTATCTATCTAACTATCTATCTATCTTTCTATCTATCTATCTATCTACCTATCTAACTATCTATCTATCTATCTAACTATCTATCTATCTACCTACCTATCTATATATATATCTGTCTTTTTATCTACCTATCTATCTATCTATAACTATCTATCTATCAACCTACCTACCTACCTATCTATCTATCTATCTATCTATCTATCTATCTATCTATCTATCTATCTATCCTATCTATCTATCTATCTACCATCTATCTATCTACTCCTAACTATCTATCTATCTACCTACCTATCTATATATCTATCTGTCTTTTTATCTACCTATCTATCTATAACTATCTATCTATCTATCTACCTACCTACCTATCTATCTATCTATCTATCTACCTACCTATCTATCTCTCTAAC